>NC_051179.1:126828835-126861343 GCF_013339695.2 Rhipicephalus sanguineus | reverse complement strand
TTTCTGGGCAGACTAACCAATAATTTCAGAAGGACTTTAATGAACGCTCCGGATTAACCCAGCGGGAAACAGCGGGTCCTCCGCACATTTAAGCTTCGCTTGTTAACCAACTGTACGAAATGCTTGTGCAGTGATTTTCCAAGGACGGTCTCGCAGGCCGCTACGACAAACAAGCGGACATTTGCTCATTGAGTTTCCTGCTGATATGAAATAAAGTACACGAATAGGCTAAGAAATTCATCGGCATAAGTCAAGCTCTTCACTAGCACAAAGTTCACAGCCTCAAGTTCTCCTACACAGTGCCGAACTTTAGTACCATACATCACAAAAAGTTATGCAGAGATAAAAAATCCGAAATAGGGGCCGCGTCTGGAGCCAACGGTAGGACAATAGGACTTATCTTCGCCAAGGCAGCAGCAAAGACAGGCAATGCGCTCGGACTCCTCTTCTTCAAAGCACCAAACGCCTTGCCTGTCTTTGCTGTTGCCTTGACGAAGACAAGTCAACTTGTCGAAAACATTGGCACCAGCGACGGCCCCCCATCAAGGATCTGTCCTACTTTCCATCCTGTAGACATTTAGGTATCCTGTAACTTCAGTGATGTGAGGGGCGTTATTCAGGTTTAATCATTAGGTGAGAACCATATGTAAAGTTAACCGAAAGTACTCTTGTGCACTTACGAGTGAATCTGTCACTACTTCTAAAGAACAAACATATATAGCTAAGGCAAGTATTTGGTGAAAACATGCAAAAAGTTATTGGGCCGTAAAGTACATGCCAAAGCTCTAATATCGACCGAGAAAGCAGATTAATCTAATACGGGCTTTTTCAAAAGCTAGCGAAGTCTACACTGAAGCTACACCATGGAAAAAAATTATGCAATGTTTGCTAGGAAGACTCAGAAGAACGATATAATGACAGTCTGAAGTCACGTGTTTTTTATCCTCGAACAAAAATAGCGTCTTTGGCCTTCGAGTCATCTGAGGCGAATGCAGAAGGGACCGCGTAAATTTTAAATCTTTTCGGCAAGCGAAATTGCGTTCACTTAAATTCAACGATTGGATACCTTTAGTCTCCTCCGCTCACTCCTAAATACTCACCTTCAGCAATACTACACCTTATATTCGGCTTACGTTTATAATCAAGTCTACTACACGCACTAGCGTTCACGGGCCACCTCAATATTCATTAATCAGGTGCGTTAGTTAGGGGCTGAGTTAGGGGGAATGGGGTTGCCTTCGCCTCGCGTATTCCATGAAAATTTCCTTACTGGACTTAAAACCCTGATAACGTCGTATTTGAAGGTACAGGATCAAAAGGCATATCGAAGAGCACCGATTATGTGAGATATTGGTTTGACATCATGATCGCAATAGCGAATTTTACGCTAACGGACTCATGAGTAGACTCACTCAGCTCACTCCGACTCAGGTCAAGCCGTGAGCTTGAGTCTGAGTAAGTCCGGCTGAGTTATATGTTGGTGAGTTTGAGTCTCCGGTTGAGAAAACGTTTAGTGAGTCCGATTTCGAGTGAGTTCGGTTGAGGAATATTTTCGTGAGTGTGAGTCCGAGTGAGCCCTCAGAGCAAATATACTTCTTGAGTGAGTCCGAGTGAGCTCTACTTTTTTTTGCCGACCTATGCTCGTGCATCTATTTTCTGCAAACATACCTCGAAGAACAACTTTGTTGCGAGAGATGAAGGTGAAGATGAACATGAACAAGAACGAAGGGTATGGCGCATGCTTAGATGGTTCCACTGGTTATATGACCCCTGCTGTTTTGACGCGGGGTAACTGACGGACACAATTGTGGAGTCGTCGCAGCGAAGGCCAGAAGCATTTAAAGCGATTATAAGATTTACCAATCGGCTGAATCTCCCGAAAGCTGTGTCAAAAGGCGTGGAGGCTGCCTGCTGTCGCGGCACAGTTACCAAGACAACTGCTGCTGCAAGACGAAAGACGGCACACTTGCAACAACTCAGTGCTGGCGCAATAAGAAGTGTCATTACGAGCGTTCCAAGAGTCATAGGGACGGTAATGTAAAACTCTAAATCATTTCACATCATTAATTGTGGCGTCTTTTTTTTTTCGTAAACGACCAACTCCACATTTAACGGAAGGAGAAAAGCGCGCGTGTTTGCCATTGTCAATAAAGTAAGGTCGAGCTGTTCCAACAACTTTTTCTCAGTGCGCGAATGTCAACAAAGTACCTCAAATGTATATTGCAATTGGAACTATCGCCGTTATTAGGAGTACAATTTGTACTTACTCTTACAGATACTGTCACAAAGTAATTGGTCCGCACCTTGCAGACAAGAGAGCACATTTAAACTTTCTTTTTTGTGCACGGACATGGAAAGTTCATTCTTAGCTGGTCTTCTGCGGCGCCATTTAGGAACACTTCGCCTTCTAGGAATACGACGACGATGATGATGATAGTGATGATGATCCATCTTCCATGGTGAGCCCCCACTAAGGCGGATGCGTAAAGGATAAGGCGGCAGGAGGTCTACGATAAAGATCTCTCGCACGTTAAGAGAAGCTAACTTCTCAGGGCAAAAGCACGATAACAAAGCACTAGGTGACACGTGAAACACACCGGGTGCCACTATGCTGGTTGTTTCGGTTACGAATTGCTCACGCAGTGCTGGTTTAATGGTGTTGCTCACTTTGATTCCTACACGCGCAGCATTTGGCTAACTTTTGATTAAGAACTTCTTTCTTGAGTCAATGTCGCAATGAAAAGCTGATCTATTTTGATTATAATGCCTTTTTAACGAAATATATTTAGGCGTACTTTGTATTACTGTCGGAATTTAGCGCAATATCTGTTTCTGGATTTGAAATTTTCTAGAAGGGAAATTCAGGATCCCTTGCCCCATCGGAAAATGGAGCAAGCGAAAATTGGCGTATGCGTGCCTGACGTACCACTTTCTTTCTATCTGCACTGCCATGCGATGCTCCCTCGTAACTGTTTGCTTCCTCAGTGCCGGGACTCGGACCGTCACCCACGTGCTTGGCAGCGCAACACTTCAGTTTTCTAAAGTGACCTCGATGACTAATCAAATTACCATATCAGCAACGGCTGATCGCCGGAAAGCCCACAACAAGAGAGCATCACTTATTGGAAAACGGCGCATACAAACACGCATGTGACGGGCGCACCTTCGAGAGCCTTATTTTTGTACACTCACATTTCTGTGCACTCGCAGGCGCAGTTGTTTTTTTTTTGTCTGTGCTCACACCTACAACCGCAATTTGTAAGGCATAAAATCTTGGATTAAAAATTCAGCAGATCCCACTTACTCTGGGAGTCGATGTCATGCGAAGCAGGAGGCGATTAGAGGCCTATACCGAATTTTTTTTATTGCTCTGAATCGAGCGTTGCGAGTTGGACCAACAACCTCTAGACCAGCTAAGGCCTCTCCACTCCTCGGTGACGTCATCACACTATGAAGGGCGCGGAGAACGCGTTTTCAGACATGCACATTGCTGCGCGCTCGTTCGTGTACTTACGGCGGGTTACGAATGTATTCGTTCATGCTGTCTCTTGTCTCCCGTAAGCGCCGACAAAGCAGCACCATCGAAGCGTGGTGACGTAGGTGCTAGGAGATGCGAATATGTAGACGCCTTAGTTAATCTAGAGGGTTGGACCGACTTCTTTGTGGCTTTCAGTAGTTATCAGTATTGTTACGTCTGACATTGGAATTCATCATGGCGGACGCCATTGCGCGTGGACCTGTCAGTGAAAATGGTGCCTGGAATTCATCATGAAGGATGCTATTATGCGTGCACCTGTCAGTCAAAGCTTTTTTTCGGGGATCGGTGCTTAGACGGGGCGCTGAACCCCGCATTTTCCTTGGAAGTAGTTACGGACCTGTGACATGTGTGATCGTCGGAGCGAGACGGTTGCCTCGTGGAATGACGCCGCTGGAGAGGTTCCCATCGATCCACGGAATTCCGTCACCCGAAAGAAGACAAACGTTTGCACGGGCTCGAGACAGCTACCGCCATCTCCTCCGAAGTCAACGAACTCCCCACCCCTTCCGATCATCTTCTTCAACGGCCGTTCTCAGGATCCGGTCGGCGAAAAGTGACTCGTACGCTGACATTGCCTGGTGCATTGGTGGCCGCATTGGACATCGACGGCAAGACGCCGGATTGGCGGGAGTTGTTATCATCACTTCCCGAGTGTCTCAGTGTTAGCAGACGCGGGGCTGTATAAGCCGAAGACTTTTGCACAAATTTTTATGCTTTCTCTCTTGTAACTATGCAAATAAACCTTCGCTCTCTTGTAAGCATAGAGTTTCGTACAATACATACTAGAGGAAACTCTGGCGCTAGTGTCTATGGGAGCTGCATCGCACGGCACTTCTGCCAGCATGGGAATGATGGGTAGTACACGGATTTGTCTAAACTTCGTTCTTTCGGCTCCATTTGGCTCCTCGTCGCTTTGTCGCAGAACAAAGTTCAGAAAATGTCAGCAGTTACACTTCACCACTTTAACCTTTTTAGGTTCACCAATTCAAATCTGGTGACGAAGTTCACAACGATCCATTATTTTATCTGAAAGAAAACCAAAACACAGCAATAAACAAAGCCACAAGTGCGTTCGAAGCCCACAAGTACGAATACTAGGCAAATCCGTGTACTACCCATCATTCCCATGGTGGCTGAACGATCGCAGAGCCAGAGTCCCCTCTAGTTAACTTTAGGAAACTCTATGCTTGTAAGAACGCGCCTTCCTCTCTGGCCCCCGCCGTCGTACCCGTGGCCCAGCTACCACTGACGAGACTCGCCGGACCCGACACCTAACAGTATATGTGGGCTGGCCCCTAGGGAGGAACCTTTTTTCGGGTGGGGGGGGGGGCTTGATAAAGTCTTTCCCTCTTTGAGGACAGCACCTATTTTTGAGGAAAGTACCTATTTCGAGGAAGCAACAATTCATGGGCAGGAGGGAGGGGGGCTCTTAGGGCCCTTCCCCCCTCCTGGCTACGGAATTGATCGTGGGCTTACCAGGCTACACTATCGCCCAAAGGGTATCCTATGGTCTCACGTCGCGTCGGTATTCAGAGCACAGGTGTCAATTTTATCGAAATGAACTGCACGCTACGGTGCGATGATGTGCAGATCATAAGAAGCGGTTTTTGTTGTATTCCTCCTGGTTGAGCAATGGTTCACCATAAATTGGCGAGTCATAGTTGTTAATACAATATACATTGTTACAAACACCCGACAGCGAACAGTGCAACTACAGTTGACGTTGCTGCGATATGACACCATTATAGGTTCTTTTTCGTAAGCATTTTCAGGCACTGGCGTAGTGGATGAATACATGACTGCCACGCAGAATGCCTGGGTTCGATTGCTGCGCTAGCCGTGGTTTTTAACCTTTTCGTATTCTGCTGTATTTTCTGCGAGACAAGCTCCATAACGCGATCGCGTAAAGATATTTGAGTCTGTTATGGCCGTTCCTTGGCTTGATACAAACTGTGAATGACCTGTGGCTCATACCCGCATTCCACGAGTCTTAGTATACGGCTATGTGCCACACATGACTGAAGGAAAGGGTTTCATGAGCGCACGCGACCAGTATCTCAAGCTATTTCGTGTAATGACTTCTTCATAGTGTTCGCCATGCACTGATGCCCTCCCATGTAAATTTTGTTATCTGTCAAGTTAAGGAGCGCACCACGTCGGCGCCCAGGCGTAGAGATAGATAGATAGATAGATAGATAGATAGATAGATAGATAGATAGATAGATAGATAGATAGATAGATAGATAGATAGATAGATAGATAGATAGATAGATAGATAGATAGATAGATAGATAGATAGATAGATAGATAGATAGATAGATAGATAGATAGATAGAAGCGGTCAAAGTGTCTTCGGTTCCCTAAGAAATGCTTCGCCATTTAAAACTCCTCAAACTCTCTTTGAAAACTGTGTATTCCGGCTATTCTGAAAAGCAGGTCGCATCTGACACTTTTAAGCTAGACTAAAGCATAGGTCGGCCATCTCATTGATAAGTCGACTCACTCAGACTCAGATCGAGCCGTGAGTCTGAGTCCCAGTGAGTCCTGGGGAGTAAAAGTTTGGTGAGCTCGAGTCCGAGTGAGTCTGCTTGTGAAAAATTTCAGTCAGTCTGAGTTCGAGTGAGTCCATTTGAGGAAAATTTCGGTGAGTCTGAGTCCGAGTGAGCCCCGCAAAATATATTTATTGAGCGAGTCTGAGTGAGTGCTGCACTTGCCGACCTATGGCTCTATCTAATCAACTTCAGCATTAATGCCAGCCTAGTCGGCTCACGTTTATACTCCCGCCGACTCACACATACTTAAAAGCACTAGTGTTCATACGCCAGCTCAATATTATCGATCAGAGGCGTGCGCTACGGAGGAGGAGGGGGGGTGGCAGGTGACCCCCCTCCCCGCAAACTCTTTCACATGTATTTCTTGATAAAAATACCTCGTGTGAGTAATTTCTTTAAATCAAAATGTCCTTGCTGGATTGCCACCACTGATAAATTATATTGAAGGTTCGACATCAAAGGCGCCAAGTAGAGCACAATTTACGCTAGATATTGGCGTTGACACCATGGTTGAAAAAAGCTAATTATGCGCTAACGGACTCATGAGTCGACTCACTCAGACTCAGATAGAGCCGTGAGTCTGAGTTTGAGTGAGTCCGAGTGCGTTATATTTTGGTGAGTTTGAGTCCGAGTGAGTCCAGTCGAGGAAAATTTTGCTGAGTGTGAGTTCGAGTGAGCTCTAAGGACAAAACATTTTTCGTGAGTGAGTCTGAGTGAGCTCTACAATTTTTGCCGATGGACTCAAGTGGTGTGCACAAATTGTCATTAGAAATTTGCGGCAGAGGGTCAGGACACTCATCTGGGCATATACGTTTATTATTAAAAAAGAATAAAGCGTAAATATTAGTGTTACAAACAAGAAAACCTCGTGTCTACATTTATGTAACACGCACTACGAGTATGCCCCATGACTAGTTAACTTTCGTGTGAACGGATTACGTGACCTTTACAACGACATGGTTCATACAACGCCGTCGCTAAGCATGGATCGATGCTATGAACGACATTTGAAATATCAAGACATAATTTCCCATTTATTCGGCCAGGGATAGGAGGTGGTGACGCGGTCGGCGTGGTAGGTGTGTGAGCGCTGCCTTGAAATTGCACGCAGAATAGCGAACATTTGACATACATATAAAATAGGTTCATAATAGGAACCTTATAGAAATTTGTTCGAACTGAGCAAACTACATTTCAGTCACATAACAGGAACACGATACGCGGATCTAGTACGCGGAGCTAGGTGCATTGTTAGTGATGCCTACTGCTAAGAAATAGGCCGTGCGAGGTGGAATTGTGTCGCACAGCACCGAAGCAGATATGACATTGAAAACGAATGTACCATAAGAATGATTATTATTATTGGGACATGAAGAACAGTGCTGCCCTATGACATTGAAAACGAGTGTACCATAAGAATGATTATTATTATTGGGACGTGAAGAACAGTGCTGCCCTGTAAAATGGCTTCAAACCCCAATACTAGTTTTTTTGCGCAGGAAATATTGGAATAAATGCGCATGGTGCATATTGCAACGTTTTCCTGACTGTGGAATAGACAGTCAAATCATTAGTAAGAGATTATAGCCTCTAATAAGGAAACTCGCACATGTCAAAAGCAAATAATAAACGCTGCAAAACCTACTATATCGGCCAGCACACTGCCTGTAGCATCTCAAGAAGCTTATCGGGGCTTACACGGAAACGTTTACGTGATACCGACGGACTGAACTTCTCGCACGCTGACATATCAGCCCTCGGGAGGAGGTTAGCCGGCCCATTCGCAGGAGATAGCTTGAGTCCACCCGAACTCGTTGTAATAATAATATCTGGGGTTTAACGTCCCAAAACCACGATATGATTATGAGAGACGCCGTAGTGGAGGGCTCCGGAAATTTCGACCACCTGGGGTTCTTTAACGTGCACCTAAATCTAAGCACACGAGCCTCAAACATTTTCGCCTCCATCGAAAATGCAGCCGCCGCGGCCGGGATTCGATCCCGCGACCTTCGGGTCAGCAGTCGAGCGCCATAACCACTAGACCACCGTGCCGAACTCGTTGTCAAGGCCGGTGGTGCAAAGGATGTCGGGTCCGGCTGGTGGTGGGCGGAAACGCTTTGCCGGAAGCTTCAGTACCCCATAGCCGGTCTGGTGGCGAACGCCATGTTTCTCTCTAATAGTAGTAGTAGTAGTAGTAGTAGTGAAACGCGGAGCGGAAATAGGAAGAAAGGAACAGGAGAGACAGGAAAGGCAGGGATGGTAACCAATCTAGAAGAACCGGTATGCTACCCTACACCGGGTGAAGGGTTGGGGGAGCTTTAAAGACAAAGAGAGAGAGAGAGGGAGAGCACACACGCACAAAGTCACACACCTCACGGTCATGATAACGCCGTTAGTCTATAACCGCCGGTGCAAGTCTGATATCTTCAAGCAGTTCAGCACTGACTTCTTCGCCTTCACCCAGAATGACCTCTCAGGACGACATTTCAGAATGGCTTCTGCCGTCATCGATCCGCGATCTATGCGAGCAAGAGCGGCTGCGAGTGATTTCCTCTGCGCGTTGTAGCACAGAGGAAATGATGACGAAAAGGCTGCGCAGTATTCGCAAGATATTTGAAAAAAAAAATGTCCAGTCTCTCACTTGATTTGCTTTTCACACTATTCTATTTCAGTTTCAGTCGATATCAAAAACCGATATTAGCACAGCGCTACAGAAACATTTTTGTGCCTTAGTAACGGTTCTGGTGCGACAGATATTAGTACTTATGGATTCATACACCTGAAGCAAGCTTATACCGAGCGTATTATAGCATTCACTTTGAGAGGCACTTCAAATGTAAGTATAGTTTGAGACATTATGTGCCAATAAAGCGTGTGCATAACTAATGGAAAACAATGTTCAAGTCAGTATTAATAGAAGCACTAAGCATTGAAATTAAGCTGACTATGTGAGTCTCAATCTCCGTGCCTAAATTACCCTCAGAGATGGCTGCTGATTTCTGCCATCACGTGCGTACCTTCAGCAGAGACAGATTTTATGTTGCATTGTGTTTTTTCGCTAATGGAGCTTATGCAAAGAAGTAGCAGTGTAATTGCGCTCTATACGGCGAAACGCCTCTCCGTGCTCTCAAATGCAATTATACGTAGAAAGCTTATCTCCTCACGAAAATTATACTGTGCGAATTTCGTTATGGTATTTGGAACAGAAACGAGAAATTTTCCGAGGCTTAGCGAGCATAGGTCCCAGCGCATTTTCATACGGGTCTTGTCTCCGCTTGAAATTAAGCAGAACTAAACGCAATAAGCTCTAAACGAAGTTAAAATGTCTCATAGACGCTTAGTCACGAAATCCTCTTTTTACATAATAAAAACGGCAAAAGAAAAGTTAACCTTAGCCTAAATTCTATTCCCCGTGATAAATGCATGCAAATTGCACGAGCATATCCTTCAGTGCTGGAAAGAAGCTAGAGGGGCGCTGACTTGATTGAGAGCTGAAAAAGAAACAAAAAAAGATAAAAAGTGCAAATTTCGGCTTTGATTGCTGAAGGCGCCTTCATTTTTAGTCGAAGATATTGTGAAAAGCTAAACCGATAAGGATACGGCGGAAGAGACACAAGTGTTGTCCCGAGGCGCAGTGCCTGAATCATTGGGAATGATATTAGGTTTATCAAGACTTCGTCATCTCCAAAAATACCAACGGGAGGTAGGATGAGGACACAAACCCAAGGGAACTCGGACACCAGCACTGACTTTCAACTGAAAACCTATTCGAAACGGCAAATATACAGGTTTGTTCACAATGAGAAAAAGAAAAAAACTCACACACTCCGTTTAGCATGCGCCTAAGACGACTCGAAGGTGAAAGCAAGCTTCTTCTTATTTTGGTTCTCAGTCTATGTATTGATCCACCCCCGCCGCCCTCCAAAAGCTTTCTGCACATAACGTGGTTTTGCATGGCCTCCAGGACCGGAGACACTGCAAGCTTTCTGCACCTCGACTGGTTTTGCACTGCCTCCGGTATCGGCCCACCTTTGACCCAGCGACTATATCATGTGAAGGCACGTTTTGTGGCGTCATGGTGATATCGCAAAATTTGGAGATATGATACGTCAGAATGACATATGCTCACGTCGTGGCGTGATGGTGACTTTTGTATCACTCGTGTTGACGCCGACGCCGCGGGACTGCGGTCGACGCCGACGGTCACTTTTCACGTCTGATGGGACATCTAAGACTTTCGCCACAATAGCAGGCTAGAAAGCAAGGAAAACAGTGCAGAGCTGCAAGTAATGAAAACGTCGCCTCTATTGCATTCCCGCGCATTGCCCACTGTACCCTTTGTCCTGAATAATAAACGGCCGTTTCGTTTGGGACTTCGGCTTCGTGGAATTGTCCTTCGTCGCTTGGTCCATGGAAGCCGCAGGCGGACGGACGGCTTCTCCACATGCTGGTTCAAACCTAGTACCGCGTCTCTCTAATATTATTTTATGCATCTACACCCGTCCCGTTGAAACAGTGCCTAGGAGCATATTCTGCGCACTAGGCCGGTGACTCTGAGCCGTGCTTCCTTGTGGACTTTTCTTTCTCTAACAATACCCCCCCCCCCCACCCCACGTTTCGGTATTAGTTGTAAGGGCAAAGTTTTGAAGTGAATACCAAGGACTGTGCGCGGTCAATACGCCCTCCGATCCCCACGCATTCCGCACGCAGGCGCAGAGGGGCGGACGCCAGGGATACGGAACGGGTCACGATATTGCCGAACTCAGTGAGTTCAACAGTTGATGCTGTATCGATCGTGGGCTTGTTAGCGTTCAGCCAACGATCCCACGATCGAAGTGACATGTCACTTCGCGTCGCCATATTTCACTGTTGCCTGGACAACTGAAGTGTAGCATTGAAGTGCTGCGCTGCTAAGGACGTGGATGAGGGTCCGATACCTGGCATGAAGGAAGGAAACAGTAAGGAGGGAGCATTACGCATTTCGGAAGAAAAATAGAGAGGAAGAAAGAAATAAACAAAGAAAGAAAGAAAGAAAGAAAGAAAGAAAGAAAGAAAGAAAGAAAGAAAGAAAGAAAGAAAGAAAGAAAGAAAGAAAGAAAGAAAGAAAGAAAGAAAGAAAGAAAGAAAGAAGTACCTTCAGGCAGGCACAACCCAAGCTTCGCTTGACCCCATTTTTTCCATACGGCAAGTGTTCCTGAATTTTTCCTACATAGCTAAGGCAGCCTGAAAAAATGAGGAAGCACTTGCTGCAGCGCTTTATTTTCAAAACACACACCACTTGATACTTTCTTGAGTATTCGCCGCGAGATCAGGCTACAGGTGGCAGCACCGTCGCCGCGTTTGTCTGGATAGGCGGTCGCCGGCGCTTATACAAATGCACGCAGCGACGCTTCGCCGTATGCGGTTTGAGTCGATTGTTGGCAAGTAAAGCGCGTTGACTGCAGCCTAATGGTGACGTATGTGCCCTCCATTGCCACATCAATGCACGCAACCGTCCTACCGTACTATTAATTGTGAGAGAAGTGTAATCTGCCAATCAATGGGGTACTGGCCTTCGGTCACATTCGTGTTTTGCCCCGTGATCGATGTTTTTTCTTGCTTTATTTGCACGTGTTTAAATTGTGTTTTGCCTATAGCACAATATAAACTGTGTTGCGCGACTGAGCCATTGAAGTATTTACTTCTTGCTCTGGCGGCTACAAAGAAAGAGAACCTCTATTTCTGCGTCATTAGATGAAGTAGAACTTTGTGCACTCTGCTTTTATGTTTGCATGAATGCGCGTATTGCTGTAGAAATGCTTGGCTTCAGGCCTTTTTTGCCGCTTCCCATCCTCTGCAGACCATAGTTCATGCTTTGCGGTATCACAAGGATTTCCAAATCGCCAACACATCACGAGATAGTGTCACTAAAATTCTGTATTCACACCGCTACATTTAGTACTTTTTTTCGTTTAGGACGACGCCGAATGAACTATGTGACGTGCTTGAACGAAAAAGCGTACCCACATTGAAATGAATATGGCGAATGGACGGTACGATGGTTAGACCTAGCGCCATACCAACTCGGGCGTGCACTGACTTATTCGAGTGCATACAAGTTTCGTAAGGCGAAATGCTTATGTATATCGTGTAGGAATTCGTACAAGCATTTG
The DNA here is from genome assembly GCF_013339695.2 of Rhipicephalus sanguineus. NCBI lineage: Eukaryota > Metazoa > Arthropoda > Arachnida > Ixodida > Ixodidae > Rhipicephalus > Rhipicephalus sanguineus. Next base: position 126,849,101 of record NC_051179.1, on the reverse strand, counting down.
ATACTGTGCTGGCACAACGGAATAAGCTGTAATCTGAAGACGCGCATGACGTACGCACACATGCGAAGACGGTGTGGCTAGCAGACGACGCAAGGAGCCGTCCACACCGCGGGGTTTCGTCCGCTCGCCGCTAGGTGCCGACTCTGCTCGATCTCGCCGCCAATAGTCGTGAATAATACGCAGTATGTTCTCTGTTAATCTGTGAGTTGGTGTTTTTTATAAGCATTTAGTCACTACTCAAATAACTAATCAAATGAGAACATCCGCATGATCACTGTGAGGTTAGCATCAAAATATATTCAACACGTTTATTTGTTCATAAGTTTATTTCTTGATAGCGATTCGCCTTAAGTGGCAGAGCGACGCACGAACGGGTACAATTTTCTCGTCGAGTTACCATAGGAATGCTCACGCACTTGAGACAACATAAGTTTTCCTCAGTCGGCTCCAGGTACCGAACATAAGGCGCCATGCTCCGATGTCTACTGTCCCACCCAGTGGACAAACACCCACGCTCGCAGAATGTCAATATATCTCGACCACATGAATGCGTTCTACAGGCGCTACTAACACGTGTAAAAGGAGAACACTTGATGTGAAGATTTCGTTGAGGTATTTCAAACTGGAGGAGTAAAAGCCGTCTTTAGGACAACTCGTAAAGCCGACATGGAGGATTGTACACACGAGAAAAATTCCGCCTTTACGAAAACTCAACGCCAGATATACGCCTTCCTTGAGACCGTTCCAGAAGCTGACGAACTTTAGCAAGAAGATAGACTGCGTGGCGATGCCACCCGACAACAACATTCAAAGAAAGGCCGCAAGCATGGAGTTTCCTCTAATGAAACTACTCTTGCCCGTCACTTCGACTCTGACTACCAAAGGAGGTTCAGTGCTGAGTGTTTTGGCGCGGCGCTGTACGCGAGGCCGCTGCTGCTACGCAGCACACACATTCATGATAACTGACATACGAGCCGCCTACCAGCGCTGACTACAGAGGGGCCTTGATGGCAAGTGTGATGAGACCGGAAAAAAACAGCCGTTTAGAGTCCTTAGAATCTTACCGTCTGCTCCACCGAGACCACTGAATGTGCCATGATGTAAATGCTGAGCACATATTCATGTGCTCGTGCGTAAATCGCTCAAGTCAATAGTGCCAAACAGGACACGTCTATAGCTTCGATGATGATCCGATTTTATGGAGGCGCGCATTTGTAGCCTCCAAAGCACTGCACGTTCCTTTTGACTCGTTCCACATTCAAGTAGCACATGGACCATCGATATTCTAGGCGGACTGCGCTGCATTTGGTGGTTAAAAACGGGATTCGGGTGTAATTGTCATTGCAAAAGGAAACAGTGCAAATCCGCCTGTTGTCACATGCATGCGATCGCACCGTGTTTGTCATTGTGCATCGCTTACAATGTTGGAGCTTTGCAGAGACCCGACATTGCCAGAACATCAGAGCATTAATATATGGCTAGCTCTAGGAGAGCGCATGATCGTGTGTGCATGTTCATGTGTGTCTTCCTATGAGTGTCACACGTGAAATAATTTGCCTGAAACATACTGCGCAAAGGGAAAGTAGCCCAGAACCATTGCCCTGCGATCATTACGTAGCTCGTGAAAAAAATTAAGAGCTCAACAGGATAGCTGCTGCAACACGTAACCATAACATGCAATCGGCGCAACATCCAACCATAGCGTACAGTAAGCTGTAGTAAGCAATCATAGCATAGAGACGGCGCAACAAGCTATTATATCCCACGGTCGGTATATCCAGTAACCATAACATACAGTCGACGTAGAAAGCTAAACAGAAAAGTTGTCCCCAGAAGTGATGATACCACGCATAGAGTCGGCGCAACAGGTAACCGTACTCGTAAACTTTCCCGCGCAAAAGACGTAGAGAAGAATACAGTGGCACACACGGAGCGCAAACTATCAACATTTTTATTAGCAGAACGATGTGACCTTACATACCTTGCTACAGAACCACATTGCGCATGACAGGAAGTACATATCAACAAGAGCCACTCAATAAGCACGTGTCGCGCCACTCAGATACGCGATTTCCTTGTCGGATAGCGAGATAGACGCCTGGTTTACGCACTTTTCTTTTACACATGAGATCTTGTGCGCCTCGGTAATCAGGCGTGCCATTTCGTTAGTGCTTTCTGCGATTACGATGCACTTGTGAAACTTCGTAGAGTAAGCACAACTACTGCAATGAAGTGAAAGCCATCCTCCCGTCTTGATTTTTACGTTATTGGCATGCTCGCGAAGCCTGTCGTTTACTCAATGACCCGTGTTTCCTACGTAAGTACGGTTAAATGTTACAGGTATTTCGTAAAAAAGGCCTTCATTGCACTTCACATATCTTGTTTGATGATTTTTCGTACAGGTTTACTTTTCTCTACCATTTGAGTTAGTCATTTTGCACACCTTGGTAAGTTTCTGTGATACCGAACACACTATTCTAACATCTGCTCTTTAAGCGGTCTTTTTAATTTTATGAGAACGTTTTCTGCTTCCGGATTAAAATCTGCAGGGTTGTATTCTGAAAGAAATAAAAAAATCATCCACAAATCTAAAGGGTTTTACAACCTTCGCGGATGTGATGTCAGCAGCGAGTGCCTTGTCAAACCGCGTTAAGAACAGGTCGCTGAGGACAGGCGCTATGCACAAACCTGTGCAGATACCTTTCTTCTGCAGAAATATCCCTCCTCCTATTTGATGAAGGTAGATATAAGATAAAACTAGTTCTAGAAATAGGCCGCTTGAAATACCCGATGCGTTTTGAAAAGCTATAAAACCAATATCGTCAGTCGCTTTTTGAACGCTGCCTAATAGACCGTGACCACACAGTTGCGGCAACAACTAGTCACAACATACCGTTCTTACGTAGGAAAAACGAATCCTTGCGTAAACGAAAGGCTTCGCGAGTAGGCGAACAAAGTGAAGAACAAGACGGGAGGATGGCTTTGACTTGATTGCAATAGTTGTGGTTGCTCACCGCAGCTTCGCAAGTGCTTCGTAATCGAAAAAAGCACTAACAAAATAATCCGCCGCATTATCGACGCTCACAATGTCTCAGGTGTAAAAGTGCGTAAACCACGCGTCTATCTCGCTATCAGACAATGAAATAGCATATCTTGTTGTTGATATGTGCTTTCCGTCATGCGCAGTATGTTTCGGTAACTAGGTATATAAGATCACGTCATTCGGCTAATAAAAAATTGGCAGATCCCACGCAGTGTGGGAATCGAGGCAATGCGAAGCAGCCAGCAAAGAGCTGCATACATCGTCTTGTTTGTCATTGAGGCTTATGAAGTCATTCATGTCGTGACATCTAGTTCGCTATATATTGCGAGATTGTCATGCATACATGAGTGTACAATGTGGTGTATGCCGTGCTAATGAAACATATATACGATGCGTGACCTGCTATTTATGTTCGTCACGCACTCTTGTCATGCCATATCAATTTAGGTATATATTCAGTAAACAAAATGGCCGCGAGTGCACCATGAGCGTGGCATCTAAATCATACCCTACATGACATGCATGTCATGATTTTCGTGTTACTACCTGTTATTTATGTTCGTCACGCAGTCACGCCACGAGATACCAATTTTGGTGTATACAACGCCTCCTATATTATATAGGAGGCGTTGGTGTATATCAAGCTAGCGAAACGGCCGCCAGCGCACCATGAGCGTGGCACGTAAGTAATGGTGTACATGGCATATGTGTCACGATTTTTATATTAACTCTCGTTATTTATATTCGCCACACAGTCACGTCACGCGATACGACTTTTGGTGTATGTCAAGCGAGTGAAACGGCCGCCAGCTTCCATGAGCGTGGCACGTAAGTCATGCTGTGCATGACATGCGTGTCATGATTTTCATTTTACCACCTGTTATTTGTGTTCGTCACACAGTGACGTCACGCGATACCAATTTTGGTGTACATCAAGCTAGCAAAACGGCCGCGAGCGCACCATGAGCGTGGAATGTAAATCATGCTGTACATGATATGCGTGACATGATTTGCACGTTAGGACCTGTCGCTTGTGTTCGTCATACACTATTGTCACGCCATACCAATTTTGGTATATATCAAGCTAACGAAACGGCCGCATGAGCACCAAAACAGTGGCATGTAAATCATGTCGTTCATGACATGAATATCATGATTTTCATGTTATGACCTGTCATTTATGTTCGTCATAAAGTCACGTTACGCCATACCAATTTTGGTGTATAGCCTATTAACGAAACGGACAGGAGAGCCCAAAGTCGTAGGCGGCTAGATAGATAGATAGATAGATAGATAGATAGATAGATAGATAGATAGATAGATAGATAGATAGATAGATAGATAGATAGATAGATAGATAGATAGATAGATAGATAGATAGATAGATAGATAGATAGATAGATAGATAGATAGATAGATAGATAGATAGATACGCTCAAACTCGCAGAAGTTCGCTAAGAAATGCTTCGCATTTAAAATGTTGATAGCTTGTGCTGTGTGCGCCACTGTGTTCTTGTCTGCGTCTTTTACGCGGAACAGTTTACGAGCAATGGCAAACCAACAAGCCCAAGTTGACACCCCTCATAACATACTATCGACGCAGAAAGAAAGCTGGACAGTACGGCTTCCGCCGCTTGTAACTGTGGCATGCGATCAGCACAGAATATAAAGCATGCTAGCACAGTTGCGGCAACAACTAATTACAACATACATAACATGTTAAGCATAACATGATTGCTCATGACTTCTAGTGCTGGCTAATATTGCCTATGGTTCGCCAATGTCGGCATGTACTGGTTCTATGATGGTATTATGTACATATTATGACTGATATTGGCAAGGGCTGTTTGCGTAATGGCTAGAGTTGCTGAAATTATGGACAATACCGGCTAGCGTTCGCTAAGCTATTGTCGTCTTAGGTAGGCTAACACTGCCAAATTTTGCAACACGTAGTTTATATGGGTGTCTTTCTCCGTAAACAGTAATCGCGTTACCTCAAATGGGGCAAAATATAGCATTTCAAAGATGTTTGGATGTCAGTATTGGCACTCGAACAGCCGAATTTTTTCATCTGATAAAACGACACAATATGTGCTGCAATGCTTAATGTTTCCAACAAAGTGATATATAGAGGTTCTGCGAAGTCTATTTAGCCGGGAAAAGGCTGAATTGCGCTATGTCTGTTATCAATTCCATGTCATCTTAGCTGAAGATAAGCATACAAGCAAATATAAAATAAAGGCGGTAATATCGGTTTCCCCGTGGCAGTGGCATAGGCAGAAATTTGTGCGCAGCTAATTAAGTGCGGTCGAGTGTCATTTTGTGCTCTCTATCCCATGGCAGAAACAAATTTCGAGGGGGTGGAGGAGGGGAGGCGGCCACAGACTCGGTGTGCCACTGCACCTTGGCAATGAACATAATCAAAAGAATAACAAAAAGAAAACAGCGCTTCAACAAACGCACGCGTTAGAGTGTACTGACCGTTCAAAGCGCTAAATACAATGCCACAGGGCCTCACATCTTTTGAAAGGAAGCCACAAATATTGAGACTTCAGGTAGTGCGTCAGGGGGTGCGGTTAGTGGCGGTGAAGGTTCGTAAATAATAAATTATCTTGCCGACGTTGAGATCTGATAAAATGCGTTGGCCACCTGACACTTAGCCCTAACGACTGCTCACTAGAATCCGCATGTGTCAGTGTTCTTCCATACGTCGGCCCAGATGCGTTCCGAGTGGCGTATTTACCACCTATCCGGGTATTTCGCAACAAACGGAAACGCAGAAACGTCAGCAATATCGTGCAGAATGCAGGCTTACGACGCTCTGTTAGTGCAACGTTCGTGTCAGACACAAATGTAATTTCAGGAAGGTTCGCTACTTCCACGTCTGACAGCGATAATATGGTTACGACGAAGCCGCAATGTGAGCGCCGCAGTTTTGATTTGCTTGTCCGGTTAGGTTACTTACGGCTTCGAGGCTTACAAGTGCTGTCCGCCGTGGCCCGTGGGTTGTACGGGCTTGTGATACTCGTGCCGAGCATGTGTGTGTGTGTGTGTGTGTGTGTGTGTGTGTGTGTGTGTGTGTGTGTGTGTGTGTGTGTGTGTGTGTGTGTGTGTGTGTGTGTGTGTGTGTGTGTGTGCATGTGTGTGTGTGTGTGTGTGTGTGTTTGCGTGTGCGTTTGTGTGTCTGTGTGTGTGTGTGTCTTGTTCAGGCAAGTTAGGCACATACCGCCAAACAAAGCTCGTCTTCGTACTTCCGCTAACTACAACCACGACCATCTCCCTGCACTTAAGTGCTTAGCGCTTTGCATTGACGCTATGGAATTGTGCAGAGTGGCGGTGGGTTGCCCGCGCTGCGTTTGCGATGCACGGTCATACATATTTCTGCGCGTGCCTGCCGTTAGTGTTCTTTACAGCGGCATGTTGCCAGATTCCCAATGGCGAGCGCTTCAACCGTGCAAGTCCTCATCGACTCAATGCTTCCGAGGTCTACCGCTGTTTTGATCGGCCGCCTTAATAAGACCAATGTACGCTTAGAACAATGTAAATTATAAATGATATTAACCATCGGTACGAAAACAAGCGTTACGACGGATGTGCGCTATGTGGAAGTTATGACCATGGGCTGCTCATAAGTGGTGCGTTTACACAAGAGAAATTCTTCTTCTGCAGCATCATAATACGGAAATTCACCCCTGCATCATACTAGCTCTCGGTAGAAATCTTGTTTTCTCGATGGCAATTTCGATGGGGAGAAATACAAGAACAGTCTACTTAGATTCAGGTGTATGTAAAAGAACCCCAATAATACTTTCTGGGGTTTTACGTACCAAAACCACATTGCGGAGACATTGCGAAGTGGGGGAGTCAGGATAATTTCGACCACTCGGGGTTCTTTATCGTGCACAGACATCATACGGTATACGGATCATCAGCATTTCGCCTTCATCGAAGTGTGAACTGCGCGGCAGGGATCGAATCCACGTCTTTCGGGTGGGCAGGCAAGCACCGTAACCGCTGTCATTAACAATGCCGAGGTGGTCGACATTGCAATTTTTGCAGTTGCTATTCTGTCATATTTATTTATTTTATTGCTGCGCGCATGAGCTTATACGCGTTCGGGGCGCGTTTCTCGCCGAACGGAGGTAATAATTTGTGTTCAAGAAAAACATTTCGCCTGTCTCGAATACCTGCGACTGTGACAGGTGTTTTAGTTGGCAGCTCTGTCAACGACATAATTAAACAATTAAACAACGACAGTAATCACGTGACCGTCACTGTTTAAACTGTTCACTATCATTGGAACCACTTATAACAGCTAATTACATTTATTCATATATCGAAATACTCTGAATGTCATTGCGACGCTACAGTTCAAGTGGGCCATCTCGAATGATGCACAAAGGGGGTGGCTGGCGATGGAGGCATTGAGGCCATTCCATTCGGACGAATTCTTCGGCACGTACGAGGGGTACCACAGGATGGTCTGACTAAACGGTACTTCGAGGCTCTGGTCGATAAAGGACGAAAGATAACACGGTTGCCGTATAAAGGTGAATTTCAGCTCAGGATTTGCAAACAAGATTTGATGAGAAAGACATAAGCGGGCATGCTTCCTTCTGTTAGAAAGGTTAGGAAAGCATAGAGAAATTCTCATTGAAATATTACTGGCCGTGCGAGCTTAATCATCAACAATAAACTGAGCTGAACAAGTTGAGATGGTTTCTGTAGTGCGCGTACAAGTGTAGGAAAGTGACGTTCCGTTTCTGCAGAAACGCGATCGTTTTTTGACCTAGCAAAAGCTTTATAAATATATTTGAAGAAAAGAGGAGCCAAGCAAGAGCTACGAAGGAAAAAAAAACCTAGAGTGCAGTTCGCATAGATAAAGCGTAGTTATCCGTATTCCACGAGAAATTACAGAAGAAATACGTAGGCGTCCACACGCTAGCTGTGTGGACGCCTACGTATTTCTTCTGTAATAGCAGACGGCAACTGAAAATTAGTAATAGAATGAACAGGCGCAGTATACTTAGTAGCCCTTCGGGAGATCATCATTATTTGCATTTCTTAACATCCAACTTAATCGACCAGAGTGAAGATCGTGAAGTAATGCTGTCATGATCAGATTGAAGTTGAGAACAATCATGAGGGTTATTAATTACGTGGTAGAGGACACAATCATCGACGAAAAGCCTGATTGTTGATGAAATACAGGTGAGAAGGTCATTGTAAATTCGAAACAGTAATGTTCCCGGGTCGAAGCTTTGCGGCACACCGGATGTGACGGAGCAGTTGCGCGAGTTAGGACCGTTTGGAGTTACACGCTGGAACATTATTGAAGCGTGCAACTACTCTCATGCATCGACAATGATCGGCGACGGTTTTGTACGCAGTAATTATTTATGTACTTAAGGCTGTCATATTTAATTGCTTACGCTATTCTAGAACTGATATCGAAGAAAGAATTAGTGTCTTGCAAAAGGCTGTCCCACGAGTACAGATACTTTCAAAATTATTTTTCATCCTACCGGCAGAAGCTCGAAACTATAACACGAGTACAGGGAAATGACGCGAAACAGAAATGCTTGGAATTAATTTTATAAAGAAGAAAACACGGATAAATGTTATAGAGATTGATGACAAGCTGAGGAAAATAAAACGGCTGATCAGTGATAGGTATCCCGTAGTCTCGAAAAAATTCCACAGCATATCCACGGGGTGAATGATGATGAGTGGGGCGAAGCTCTCGTACGGCAGGATCTTGGCGGCGGCGTCGCGCAGCTTCACGCCCAGTACATCATCAACGACGTGAAATCGGGCCGGTTTACACTAAAGGGTCGATGAGAGTCATGGCTACTTGCAGCTCGCTTTAATTTTACATGTACGCTGTGAATTTGTATTGTGTAATCACGCACAGGAGAAATCTCACCAGGCACTACCTTGGAGGTAAAGAATTGCTGCTAATGGGGAATGAGAGACAGAAGGAGTCGGCTTTTATCTAACACTTCCACTTCTACTTCTACTAACGTTTCCTACTGGAACATGCCAATGGCTGCTAATGGGGAATGAGAGACAGAAGAAGTCGGCTTTTAGTTAACGCGCACGCTGCGAATTTTTTATTGTTCAACAACAAACAGGAGAAATCTCCCAACGGCACCACCTTGGAGGTCAAGATCTGGTACTAGCGTTAAGACTGGTTGCACACTACATACAGGGGACGAACGGATGTCGCTATAAGGAGCTTCACCCCTAAAATCTTTCTTCTAACAGATACAGTGATACGATTCAAACATACAATGCTTGCGCATTTTGAGTTTTTCTGTTTCGACTATTTCTGATGTGCGGTTGAACTGCAAACTACATTGATGAAATTAGTGATTACATCCTCATTCGTGACATCGGGATGGTCCAGGTGGACATCGCACAATCTTTTTCATATTGTTGGCGTGTTAGCGTAAGCGCACATTGGGCCACCGATCTGTCTGGCCTATATTTGACTTGAGGCACGAGAGCGGTATGCAGGGTTCAGCTCCTATTCAATGAAGTTAGCCAAAACTTCGTCCTCGTCCGGGTTAGTTCCGTGTCCGTTCTGGGCCACAGCATATCTACTCAAACTCATGCAATAACAAATATCCCTCTTGCAAGCCCAACCTCATTTTTCGTTTCCTCATAAGATTTTGTTTTGTTCCCTTCGCTGCTGAAGCTTGACCACCATGACCACATTAAACTAAACTAGGGGCGGAATAAATTGCAACTTCCTCAGTATCCCTCACTGGCTCTCCATGACTAAAGATATCCTTCTTGGCCTTGCCCACAAGGCTTTTACGTCACGTGATGCAACAAAAGTCATGAAAAGGCCCCGTCGGATAATGACTGCATATACACGATTACGTGAATCAGAAGCGAAGAACCTGCTCTGATCGAGCATCTCCAACGCCGTTAGTCGCCCTCCGTCGGTCAGAAATATTTGGTTAGCGCTAGAATCACCACCCTGTCACGGGACGTAAAAAAGCATGAAGACTCACGAAGCCAAAATGATGAGGCCGCCCTGAACAGCTCAATTATACGCCAAACAAAACTTTCACATTCACGGATCAGCCGGACAGCGCCCGCTTCAAAACGTTATAGCAGATGGCTGCTTGCCGATCATTTTGACAGCGGTTGTTAGTAGGTGCTCGCGAAAGTGAATTTATTTCCGTATAACTATTACTTTCAGGGGTCTTATAAAGCCGTCGAGCAGACTGCACGTGGCGGCAGCGCTGCGCGAACTCTGCTGAAGATGCCTTAATTTAAAGCAGGGAACAGACGGTCCGATTTTCCATGCGATCCGACGGCCGACGCCGCGGTGGGGGAGAGGGAATGGTGGCTGTACGATGCTATGAAAGGTCACCATTCCGGTTTCCCCTCCGCCGTGTCGGACGTCGAATCGCATGAAAAATCGTACCGTCTGTCTCGCCCTTAACACCTTGCCAAAAGCTGTCGCGATGGTTACAAGCCACCGCCGAATAAGCAGCGGGAGTAGGACGGCAGACTACGAGAGTTTGCATGAAAGTAAGCATGGAAATTTCCATGGAATACCCAGCTTTAGTTCTGAGAGTGTAGCCCAACTAAACCTTCCCCAGTGCTGCGCGCTAATTGAGCCATGACAGCCGGTAGATAATGAATCGTGCCAGCGCAACCAATGCGATTCGCTTCACAAGAAAAAAAAGGGGGATTTCCGGTGAACAAGAAGCGTGTTCCACTCTTCAGAAAATGTCGCTGGAACTCCCCCCCCCCCCCCCCCGTGTTTGCGTTGCGTTGACGCAAAATTTGACGTCAGGCAGAAGGGAACGAAAACAAATCCGCCCTAGTAATTCCCATATGCTGTGGCGCCTCGCTAAAATGAGAATCGGTATGTGCTTACGTCACTTTCGTGAAATCCCGTCAGTTTTCGCGTGTTCAGGCTTCACTGCCGATTTTACCAGAACGTGAAAGCTTTCCCAGTTAGTCGAGTTTCACATTCCGGCGCATGTCTTTGTCTTTCACCAAAATATTGCTTTGTGTTTCACCAAATTTCGCCAAAATACTGCTGCCATCGTTCGGTGAAAGGCCGTACTCTTGGTGAAAATGGTCCCTGTTGAAGAAAAAAAAACATCCTTTTCTTTAGCTGACCGCGCACTTTTAGTACGCGCATGTTTTTGCAGAAGCGAATGAAGAAAGTATGAATGTACCTACACATACCTGTTCTTCCTGCCTTGAATTAAAATAAACAAAACAAAAGGATTGCATAAATTGATAGCTCGGGAAGGTGCCCCCTGACAACAGGCCTACACACTGCAGTTGCTCAACGAATATGAGACTGAGCTGCTGATTTTCGTTCAGGCCACAAAACAAACGGCTGAGTAACATTGCTGCAGTCGCAGTTGAAGCCCTAAAGTCTTTCAAAATTATTGCTCAGTTACTAAGTAAAGCACCCCTGATGACACGGCTGTTCACTTGCAATACTGATACCGCCAATAAAGCAACAACCCTGCAAGCTCTAGTCTTATTTGCTCAGGAAAAGCATTAGCAGGAAAAATATTAGTAATGATGCCACCTTACGCTACCACACACTCAACGCAACTGGAGCAGGAAAATCACACGTCAAATAGAGCCTGTTTATGTCCGTTAACGAGAAGCGTTCGCGAGTACATTCATTCAAATAATCGCCTCTGTAAGAACGCCGTGGGGCTTCCTGCCCAAACTGGGCCGGAAGCTACTTCAAGTACGAATATTATTTCGAATGTTTACCGATGAATACAAACCAGCCAAGTTTTTCGATACAAAGCATTCAGGCAGACACAACACACCCAAGAGTTTGCAGACTTGTGGTTATACAGTTATGTAGCGGCTCCGTTTCAAACGCTTCCGCCAGTTTTCCGAATACGACGTCCACTAATGAAAACACCTAATCTGCCCAATGGGTCCGAGCAGACTGCGATAATTGGTTCGGAAGGACCGAGAGATTGTAATTACGCGCGGAATCTCTGTTGAGAAATCGGAACGTCCGGGCAGTGAGCAAAGACAACTGTTGCAGCAGATCAGTTCAGGAATAAAAGACAGGCACATAAATCTCTCATTCCGCTCTTATTTATGCCGTGATTTTCTTTTTATTGAGCCAAAAAGAAATACGTAGAAAGTACTTATGCAAGAGAAAATAGTTTTCAACAGGTGAAAAAAAAAAGAATCAAAGCTAGTTCCAACCCAAGCAGCGCGAACTGCGGAGCATTGATTGGCCTGTGTTTGCCTTGTGTTTATTTGCTATGTGTCTATGTGCTATGTATTGCTCTTGTATGTGTGTTTATTTGCTATGTATTTGCAATGTGTTGTGTTTGTCTGTCCTTTTCCCTTCTGTTTATTTGCTTGTTTATTTTCGTGTGATTATATGATATTTTATATCCCTTTCTGTTCTTTTCCTGTGGTTATCTGACTTGTTTTGCGATTATCTATTTTCTGTTATACGATCTCCTTTCTACTGTTTTTCTATTGTTGGCTGTTCCAGCGCGGTGCGTCTAATTCTCGACGCTGGCGTTCCACCTCCCGCTCTCTCTTCCGTAAATCTGTGTCTAACTCTCGACGCTGGTGCTTCACTGCAGTATGGCAGGATCGGGCAGATGAATTAGCGCTTTGGCGACGCTCGCGTTCACGGGAAAGCAAGCGTTGACGTTCCAAACGTGAAGTCTCCTCGGAGTATGTGTATGAAACGTGGGACCTGCGTGACGACAACGCGAGACACGAGACTGCATGACAACAACGCGAGACATGAGACGACGACAAGGCGGTCCCTTAAACTGCTCCGCATTTAAAGGGACTGTCCACCGTCCTTCATCGCTTTTCTGTTTTGTAACGCGATAGAAAGCGTACCATCTGAAGTGTTCAACCTTGCAGCGGTTTCTCTGGAAAGTGAGTAGAAAATTTTAAAACAGAATTTTTCGATCTGCGTTCGGTCTTCTTCCATTGGCGTGAAACATGCCCACAATACTGGTTGGTGGACGCGATGACGATTGTAGTGCCGGTAAAACGTAAAACCGAAAGCACATGTCATTTCTGTAGGATTTCTTTATTTTCGCTGAACACTAATTCAATGAATGTAACAGTCGTTTCAAGCGCGCCATCGGTTAAATGAAGCCTTATTATACGATTACAGAACACTCGTTTTGCTATGATTGCAGTCTGTGCGTTTATTTTGGCACTGCTGCCGCAATCCAAGACAAGTTGACCCGGAAAAAATAACACAGCACTTTTGGCGCTGTAGCAGACGGTATCAAGAGACGAGACATGCCGTTGGGAAACCTAAGCGAATTAGAAAAGAGAACGTTGGAACGCATGAGGGAACAAAACTTAGACCCCTACGTCGACGCACCGGACCGCGATGATTATTCGAGTAGCGCCAGCACAAGCGATGACCCAGACTTTGACAGGCCTCCGTCACCGCAAGCTGGGCGCCTTGGCAATGTCGATTGGTAAGTAGGCACTGAACGACTGGGTTCTAATTCATGCAAACCTGTCACGCAGGTGTCGTTGCAAACGCTGCACTGCAATGCCCACAGCAATAGAGTGCGTATGCTGTTGCAGGCAAACAATGTAACGAAACTCCTGTACTGATGTAGCGATGATAAATGCATGCCTTCACAGCGCAGCACGTGCGAGACATCCTAACGACAGTGCAGCGTAACGGTACAACCAGTGCGGGGTGTTGAAGCAGACGAACTCGAAAGCGGCGGCGTCGGCAGCGCCGCCAGGCGTCTTTTTGGACGCGTGAGATAAAAAAAAACAGCAAAAATTACTTTTTGACGCCATCGAAAGCTGTTTCAAGAGCGGAAAATACACTCAAGTTCTACATGTTTGTTTTTAAGCAAAATAAGTCCACCTGCGTGGGTAGTCTGTCACACCTATAGATTGCGGGAATTGCAACCACTTTGCTGTTGGGTGACGCTAGCGGTCATTCTTTCACGGTTTTCAACATCAGATTAAAATTATAATTCTTTTTTTATGGGTCGAAAGCGCGCTCGTTGCCGCCGATGTGACGAACGATCTTCTCATTCTCACCACAATCAAACAAATTTTTCCGAGCGGTAGACAGTCCCTTTAAAAGACACCATAAAAGCTACCCTAGCAGTGGGGGGATGGCTGAATACATATAATGCGCAGTAAGCCGTGTATTGTTTTCATCGACGCTTCTACACTCTTAAAAAAAAAGGCGCTTGAATACGGAAAAACCTGTAGGTACAATGCTGCCGACCACTTTCCGCAGTCTGAACACATCAGACCTGTGATGACGTAGAATCCACGGCACGTAGAGCCCGTTCATGTTATTATGAAGCGCTCCGCAATGAACAAATGAAGCAACAGCTGCTACGGAACGATAGCTGTTATGTGGACCATTTCTCACACATTATTCGTAATGCCAATACTAAATGGACGTAAAAAACTAATGTGTTTTCTGATACGGGGACCATTTCTCACACATTATTTGTAATGCCAATACTAAATGGACGTAAAAACTAATGTGTTTTCTGATACGTGGACCATTTCTCACACATTATTTGCAATGCCAATACTAAATGGACGTCAAAAACTAATGTGTTTTCTGTTAAATGGACGCAAAAAACTAATGTGTTTTCTGATACGTGGACCATTTCTCACACATTATTGGTAATGCCAATACTAAATGGACGTAAAAAACTAATGTGTTTTCTATTACGTGGATCATTTCTCACACATTATTTGTAATGCCAATACTAAATGGACGTAAAAAACTAATGTGTTTTCTGATACGTGGACCATTTCTAACATATTATTTGTAATGCCACTACTAAATGGACGTAAAAAACTAATGTGTTTTCTGATACGTGGACCATTTCTCACACATTATTCGTAATGCCAATACTAAATGGACGTAAAAAACTAATGTGTTTTCTGATACGTGGACCCTTTCTCACAGATTATTCGTAATGCCAATACTAAATGGACGTAAAAAACTAATGTGTTTTCTGATACGTGGATCATTTCTCACACATTATTCGTAATGCCAATACTAAATGGACGTAAAAAACTAATGTGTTTTCTGTTACGTGGACCATTTCTCACACATTATTCGTAATGCCAATACTAAATGGACGTAAAAAACTAATGTGTTTCCTGTAAGTTCAACATTAGGCATACGTAAAAAACAAATGTATCTTCGGCAGATACGGGGGTAGTCAAAATTTCACAGGCCGCTATCCCACGTAATCCTACGGCAGCATGGCCTGGGAACTTTTGACCACCCCTATACATGTAAAAAGCAAACGCGAAGAATACATGAAGTGAATTCGCATGCTTAAAAACCGACAACGTCAAGTGTTATCTTCACTGAAATCAAACTTTATTGTCTTAGAATTATAAAACAAAATACATCACAGGCATTTGACAGATTGTGTAAATAAAAATGGTCAGAGAAGCTTTATTTAATTATCTGTACATCTGGAATTTATAATACATGGAAGGAATATCAAAACTTCTTAACACCCATGGTACCTGTATGATTTCCACAATGCAACAGTATTGCGCAGACTTGTTCACTGAAAAAGAAAAGAGAAAAATATACCGTGTTACTACAATCACACCAGGCAAGTACAACAGCAAAAATAGTGCGAGCTCATTTAGCAGTTTTATGAGTACATTACGCTGCCATTACCTAGTGAAAATGTATGGAAGATAATACATGGAACGTCAATCCGCAGCTAAAGTGTAGAACTCCACACGAAAATTTGGCAGATTCCACACATTGTGGGAACCGATGTAATGCAAAGCAGTCAGCAAGGAGCTGCATAGACCGCATTCTTTGTTTTCGAGGCAAATCAAGGCATTCATGTTCCCCCTGTAATTATTGTTCGTCATAGAGTCATTCCACGCCATAATAATTTTGGTACATATCCATTTAACGAAACGACTGCAAGCGTCCCAAGACTGTGGCATGTGAATCAAACCGTATATGGCATACATGTTATGATATGCATCTTACGCCCTTGTCACTTATGTCACTTTCTTAGTCGCTCGTTAAGGCATCTTCCTCTCTGTCCTATATATTTTCTTCCACACAACAGTGGGATTGAATAGATGAAGCCTTCAATACAGTTTACATATAGGTCTACGTGCTTTATGGAACACAACTGAGGCTGCTGCCTTCCTGTTTCGTTTACCTTTGTAATGTCTATTCACTTTGGTTTGGTTAAGTCGCCTATTCAATCCCACTGTCCTGTTTAAGAAAATATATAGGGCAAACAGGAAGATGCCTTAATGAATGACTAAGAGAGCATAACTACGACGTAAACAGTGCGATTAGTGGCCATCTAGGCCTCCACTGCAGGGATTGTGGCTGCAAACCAACCTTTTCAGAAACAAAGTTGTAGCAAAAGACAAAGATCATACAACCAAAGAAATAATTGAAGCTGCAGAAACAGAACGTATAGAAACTAACTGTGTCAGCATGCCATCTCTGACCCTTTCACAAAAAAAAAATGATTTTTTAACCGTCGGTGATATGTACAGCACGTGCTTGTGGTGCTCAGCGGTGATGCGTGTTGACGAGAGATACGGGCACCAACCACGTTACTTTATTTAAGAAATTTTTATTTTTTGACTGTCATGGTATATATGTACCCACATGTCGAGAAATAAGATCAGTTGTAAGCCAGCGCTGTTGTCGTGCCTCCTTCGTCTTGTGTCCTGTCATAGTTTTGCACCGTTCTTTCCCCCGTTATGTATGAATGGCAATCCCATGGAAGCACCACAGCGACAATCCAACATGCTCTTTTTTTTTGCATCTCAACACAACTTTGTAGTGATGCAATGAACTCTCACTGAAGTGGCTCCCCCCCCCCCCCCCACGCTTGGCGCACTTGTATTTACTTGTTCACAAATGCCTGTCGACTGACTGTTCTCAAGCTCTAAACACGTGCTTTTTGAACTTCTGGTAATTCAAACAAAATTGGGGGGTCCCCACAAGTTTGAATTATCGAGAGCCTACTGCATGTTTTTAGTTCTGCAGTATTGCTATTGAGGATGTAAGCGGTTGGAATGCGAGCTGCATGACGAGTGAAAGACACGTGTTTTGTTTCCAATCAGAACTGTTTAAGGTCAGCTTGGCAGGCCAGTGTGATTGGTAATGTTACGGTAAATCACACACTCATCAGCGAAGTGTCGAACACTAGATTTTACACGGGCAGGCACATCATTAATGCAGATTAGAAAAAGAGGACTGAGCACACTTTCTTGGGATACACCACACGTCATATAAGCAGAATGAGAGTTATAATTATTAACAGAGGTGAACAAAGTTCTGGAAGAGAGAAAGTCTTTAATCTAGGTGAGCACATTAGGATGAATGTTAAGCTGTGTTAGTAAAGTCCATGGTGAGGAACCCGATCAAGAGCTTTAGAAAAATCTGGAAATACTGCGTCAGCCTGGGAGCCCACCTCAAGCAACAAATGTAAGTGGTTAAAAAGGCCAGCAGGCTGAGGGTCACATGAAAAGCCCTTACAAAAGCTGTGCTGATATTTGAAAATAATCTTATGATCTTCGAGGTAGTTAATTACCTGGCTGTGACCGACATTCTTGAGAAGTTTGCAAAAGGTGCGTGTTCGTGAAATGGCTCGATAGTTAAGTGGGCAGGAATGTTCACCTGACTTGAATATAGGCATTACCCTGACTAAATGCCAGTCATAAGGAATTAGCCCATTTGATAATAATTGCGAAAACACAGGGCAAGACAGAACAAATGCTTTGTGATGTACGTTTAAGCAAATTATTGTTAAAGACGAGGTGATGCAAACTACTAGTAATTTTAAAGTTGTTTAGCAATGTTAAAATCCGCTTCATCAGGAACTAATTCAGAGGTGCAAATGTCATGAAATGTATTTCATTCAAGAAATAAGATTATATCTTTATTGGTAAAAACTAATTAGAATGAGTCATTAAAATCTAAGCACAATCACATACATCAGTCATGACACCGCTACTATCTCTAAGCAAGATGTAAAGATGAAAGCTAGGGCTTACAATGTGTCAGAATATACGAGGGTTGTTGGTTGACAGAGATGACATGTCACAACTGAAAAAGTGATGCCGAGTGTACTTTAGGAGAGACTCTTTGCCACATTTATACTTTTCCCCCTCGTTTAAAAGACTGCTTTTTACTGTCTGCTGGTAATATCACTTTTTCTAGGTATTCACCCGCCGCAACTTCTGATTAAACCATGGTGTGCTGCTGCTACATCTATTGGATATGAGAGGCATGAATTCATGGCTAAGTTTAGAGAGATTATTTTTAAACAAATTCCAATTCTGCTCGACAGTGTGCAGGGAATAATGAACCTAATAATAATAATATCTGGGGTTTAACGTATAATGAACTTACCAGAGAAACAATCCAATTCAGTTAATTATGTCGGCTCTTCTGCAACACCTGATTTGTTTAGCAGCAGTTTCCTTTTTGTTAAATGAACCGATAATGCATCCTGTTATTACGTCATGATCCGAAATGCCTTCTAAATTAATTATGTCTGAACAAACATCAGGATTATTTGTTACTACAAGGTCAATAATGTTGGCGGTGCTTGATGTGTGACATGTGGGATTAGTAATAGCTTGCGATAGTAAAAAAATCAAGACACGACTAAAGAAACATATGAGTTTCGCTCTCACTTGCTGTGAAGGATTGCGTGAACCAGTATATATTAGGGAAAGTAAAATCTCTGAATATGACAGAATATGAACACAGTAGAGTTAGGGAAATGTGTACATATTTCACACAGAAGTCGAGGAAATTCTAAAAAAAGAACATCATTCATATCAGGAGGACTGTGGACAACACCAATAATTGCATCAATTGAACAGAATTTTAAAGAAACACACATTAAAGAATTGAACTAATAATTAACTGCATCGACAACATGTCATCATTATCACCAAGATTACGCCGCCTCCTCTGCAATTCGATCTATCCCATCGAAATACTATATTGTAATGTGTTTCGCTGACAAACACCAAGTCTTCAGAACAAGATCAGTGAGCCATGCTATTAATGACGTGCAACGTGAGTCGATTAGCAAAAATATTTCGGTACTCTTCGACATGGGACGTCTGATGTTAGTGTACAAGAAAAAAGGGATTTATCGGTTTTAGTGATTGAGCATTTGAGTGATGTGAAACTAGGGTATGACCTGAGCTCAGAATAGAAGAACGTCTATCTTACGTGGAGTATTGAGAGAGACAAACAATGCAACCAGCCTCATTGTCCCACACATAGGCATTGTCCCACACATTGTTATTGTAATGATTATTAAAGGTAAGGCGAATGCAGCCACCGTCTTTCCTTACTGATTTTGTGTAGTGCCTTAGGTGACAGAGTTTATACCCGTGTCACACGGGCATTTGAAAGAGCTTCGAACCAGTATTCTATTGACTCAGTGGTTAAGCATGAGCTGCTACATAGGACGTTTCAAAGGCCGTCGAGTCAATAGTCTATCGAGCCATCGAAGCACACCACAACTCTATTGAAATTTCGATAAGCATTCAGCAGCGCAAGCGGAAACAGCGCAAATGTGCCCTCTCGTTCACAGTGTGCTCGTACTCCCGATTAGAAACAACAAATCTAACCAGTATGCTTTAAAAGCAGTACGTGTGAGCGCTATTTCATCAAGCATACTCGCCACTTTAAATGTGCGAACTGCACATATTTTCAACAGCAACGTGCTTGTCTTCATTATGTCGTCTTGCCGTGTATCGTTCACCACAGTTTCGCTGCTCAACAACTTAAAAAAAATTAAATCTGTATTCATAACTACGAATAAACAATTTATTAAAATGTTTAAACAAAAACAACAGACATATTTGGGCTTTTAAGCAGATTTGTATTATTTAACTTTCGAAGACATGGGTACGAAAATAAATATCCACAGCGCCGTGCAATCTTTGAGAGAAACAGCCCTTCAAAAACTGCTGTGTAGAAGTGCGACAACTCAATCGAGTCAATAGCGTTGTGGTGTTTC
Source organism: Rhipicephalus sanguineus (assembly GCF_013339695.2). NCBI lineage: Eukaryota > Metazoa > Arthropoda > Arachnida > Ixodida > Ixodidae > Rhipicephalus > Rhipicephalus sanguineus. The sequence continues at coordinate 126,829,010 of NC_051179.1, read as the reverse complement.
GATGGCCATCGAATGAACGGCCGTTCAAAAGTGCCTGTGTGCACAAGTATTAGTCTGGATTGCCTCGGAATAATCATGAGAGGCCGCCGAAGCTTGTGTTCTTGAGCTTGAAGCTGTTACTCATCACAGATTCAACTTATTTATCGTTGTACAAGTTGGCAATGGTGGCCTTAAG
>NC_051179.1:126803541-126828735 GCF_013339695.2 Rhipicephalus sanguineus | reverse complement strand
AACAAGCATCACCGCTTTGGTGAACCTCGGCGATGAGCCGTGATAGCAACTACGGTGCCTGCTTACTTCATCAGCTATCCTTCGACATCACAGTTCCACAGCGCCCGCAGAGATCTATACGGACACTAGCTGCGTCGGACTTGGCAGTCTTCGCTCAACGGAAAGATGACTACGAGTACGTTATCCCATATGCTTGTTGGACTTTGAACAGGGTAGAAATGGACTATTCTGTGACAGAAAGGGAGTGCTTTGCCATCATTTGGACTCTTGGCAAATTTCATCCATGCCTTATGGTCGTACTTTCGATGTTCTTACCGACCACGACACCCTTTGCTTGGTTTCTTCATTTAAAGATCCGCCAGGTCGCCTCGGCCAATGGGCGCTTTTCTTAGAAGAATATGCCATTCCGCGTTGTCTACAGATCGAACAGGAAGCACTCTGACACCGATGCGCTTTCTCGATCGCCGATAACTTCCGATGTAGCTTCCATGCAGTGTTGTACAGAACAGTGTTCCAAGGAACGACGTTCCAGGAATTACTTCCTTTTGGTAGAAACGGAGGAACGCCATCGTTCCGTCACACCGGCGGAACTGTAAGGGTTACTCGATGCGGTTACGCAGGAACAGAAGAGGGAACAGCGTTCCTTCAGTAAACAGTGAACGGTAGTCAACAGACGCCTGCATGCAGCACATCATGCAGAGCAGGGCGGACGGGCGACCTCATGAGGAGCAAAAAACCGCTGACCTATCACGTGATTGCTGCATGCTGGGAGAGAGGCTCTTTATTGGAAAAACAGATCTTTGCCAGCATGTATGTAGCCATTTGCATGCTACTTACTTTGTTTTCACTTCAAGGCACCGGCCAGGGGCACTGCGAAACGCGCGGCACCGAGACCGACCACGTGCGAGAAGGATCGCTTATTATTATTTTGTTTTTTTTTTCATTCGCTATGAGCCAGTCTGACAGCAACTTGACATTCGAGAATTACCGAAACCCGCCAGGAAAGGGCACGCTTTTTTCTTCTTTGGCGCTCAGCTGTTCATGGGTACTCATCTCAAAAGGTGGCCTCATAAGTTTCTGCAAAGGCCCCTGGGCGTACCTTAACCCACCACAGCCTTAGTAAAATAGTTGAGCATCCACCGCTGCTGTGGGAGGCAGACAATTGCTGCCGCCGGGTACCTACCGGCAAAATAGGTACAAGCACACTTCTGGCCAGCAGAACGAAGTACATAGTCGCTTGGGAGGGCACCCACCCTGTGGGAAATAGGCTGTATGGGACCGCCAGTCCTAAAAATAAGGTCATATCCTCTCTTTTTTCTAAGGGTGTTGGGTGTGTTAAGCTGTTTATTGGACAGCACTCAGCGACAATGAGCTATGGCGACAGTCAAGGCCAAAAGCACGGGCTCCGAGCGCGAGCGGCGTTTAGAAGAGGACGACCCACTAGGAGCCGCTGGAGAGCGCAACCGTTAAACAGTACCAATTACTTTGCCACAATTACCCCGGGTACGAAAAGGGGAGCCGTCCGGCGACCTAACAGCTCGTCACTATGAGTGGGTCATAGTAGGCCTTGAGGCGCTCCACGTTGACTATGTCGAGCCCTCGACGGCGCATGTCCGAAGATGGTTCGATGGGTTCGATCAGGTAGTTGACCGGGGATGTTCGCTCGACGACCCGGTAGGGGCCTTCGTATTTTGGCAGTAGTTTTGACGAGAGACCAGTTGCAGTGGTAGGGACCGAGAGCCATACAAGCGCTCCGGGGAGGACCGTGGACTCAGAAGTGGTGGTGCCACCGCGAAGGCTCTTCTGCCGCTCTTGTTCGTGCGTTGTAAAGGACTTTGCAAGCTCGCGACACTCTTCAGCAAGCCTGGCTGTGTCAGAAATTGGCGCTTAATCAGATGGATCCGGCTTGTAGGGTAGTATCGTGTCAATAGTGTGCGACGGGTGCCTTCAGTACAACAGGAAGAAGGGTGAAAAACCAGTGGTGCTATTAGGGGCGGTATTATAGGCGTAGGTGACGAAGGGCAGAATGGCATCCCAATTTGTGTGATCGGCAGCGACGTACATTGAGAGCATATCGCCGAGCGTGCGGTTAAAGCGTTCGGTTAGGCCATTCGTCTGCGGGTGGTAAGCAGTAGTTTTGCGGTGAACAGCATGGCACTCTTTGAGAATGGCTTCGACGACCTCAGACAAGAAGACACGGCCTCGATCGCTGAGAAGCTCCTGGGGTGGACCGTGACGCAGCATGAATCGGTGTAGCAGGAAGGAGGCAACATCGCGCGCTGTAGCCGCTGGAGAGCGGCGGTTTCGGCGTATTGCGTAAGGTGGTCAACAGCGACGATGGCCCAGCGGTTACCAGCCGATGTCAGAGGAAGTGGTCCGTACAAGTCGATGCCCACGCGCCCGAACGGACGGTTCGGGCAAGGTAATGGTTGTAGACCGGCGGGTGACACGTGTGTTGAAGGTTTTCGGCGTTGGCAATCGAGGCAGGAGCGAACGAACTTCTGCACGTAGCGGTACATCCCTCGCCAGAAGTATCGTTGTCGAATGCGGTGGTAAGTTTTGGATACCCCAGAGTGCGCGCATTGTGGATCAGAGTGGAAAGACTCGCATATTTCAGAACGCAGACTGCGGGGTATCACAAGTAGCCACTGGCGGCCGTCGGCGTTGTAATTGCGTTGGTGCAGTAGGTCGTCACGAATGGTGAAATGGTGGGCTTGACGACGCAACGCGCGAGTGGTTGGTGTTGCCGACGGATCAGTGAGCAAGTCTATCAGCGAGGCGATCCATTTATCCTTGCATTGTTCGGTAGCGATGGTGTGAACGTCGATGGAAGAAACAACATAGGTACCGAGCAGGGGGCATCGTCGTCAGGCAAGGGGGAGCGCGAGAGGGCGTCGGCGTCAGCATGCTGGCGTCCGTTGCGGTACAGCACGCGAATATCGTAGTCCTGTAGGCGAAGTGCCCAGCGGGCGAGGCGGCCTGAGGGATCCTTCAATGACGACAGCCAGCATAGTGCATGATGATCGGTGACGACATCAAATGGGCGACCATACAGGTGTATGTTTGCTTAAGCACCCCATTCCACTTTTGCCATAAGGGTGCAGTTTTCATATTACACCCATGAAAACTTATGCACAAAGGGTGTTAGTCCGTGAAGTATGCCCATGATGAGGGTGTAATCCTGCTTGTTTTGCCCTTTCCGTGGAGTGTATGGGAGTGAGTTATAGACACCATAAACACCTATATGCGTGTAATATAGTTTACAGTGTAGCTTTCTTTTTCTGCGTACTTGGCCGGTTCTGCTCAAGTCCCCGTGACATTCTCGGCGCAGGGAAAGCGGGGCTCCCCAACAGATTGGCCGTTAGGGAGCCGAACTACAAGAGTCGAGGCGCCTGCGCGTGATTCTGCGAAATCTTCGAACTCCAGAGATGGCAGAGAAGGAACATTACTGTGCAAACAAGGGACATTATTAAAATGCAAACCAAGGAACATTACTAAATTTCCGGTGTGTATCCTGGGCATTATCTCCCCCCTCATAGTGCAATATCGACTTTACTCATTAAAACCTGCGTATTGCCTCTTTCGATGCCGTTTCCTGAACAAGAAATTTAATCATATTGGACAGGAAATTTCTCTTTGAACACCTGAAGCGCAGTATCCTGACTACGCATCTGAATACTGACGTGGAAAGTGCCACGTGTTGCACTTTGAACAGGCCAGGTGACCACCAAACTTGCAGTTAGACATGTCTGAAGTATGTCCGGTGCTTTTTAAAGGAATGCTTGTTTAGGAATGTTTCTTTAGATTCTTTTAATCTCCATATAACCTGTTGCCGGCGATGTTCAATTTCGTATATGTAGTTTGATGTTAGCTTGAAATCGCTCACTTTAGTTTCGCTCGGAATTATCTGACACTATATTTTAATTTAGAAAATGAAATGTAACGTTAAAGTAACGACACATTCCAATGTTCGAAATGTAAGTGGAACGCGTTCCTTTCTCAATAAAGGAACTTTTAACGGAAACTCGTTTCTAATTCGGGAAGGAATGAGCTTTCGTTCCTGTTATGGAGGAACGTGTACTACACTGCTTCCATGTCAACGCTCGGGAGTCTATTGCTGTGCGTGTGATCTGCGCTCGTGCTCGACCGACGTTACCTCGACTGTGCAAGTCAACAGTGTTTTGTCATAAATCATCATATGACAGAGTATATATATAGCTACTTCATGAATTCCTTTTAAATGCGTTAGCATTTCTATACTGACTAATTGAGAAAACTGTTAATCCCTCTGTCACGTAAGACGATCGCCGATATAAAGAAATGTGAATAAAGGAAAATAAACTTTCATTCCAGTGCTCGAGTTTAAACCCTGGCCCCACACTACAAATATACGGTACCTACATGAATGTTGCACCCACAGTGAAAAGCCAATGTAGAAAGACAACCCTTGCTACAAAGGCTTCGTTGATTTCTGTGGAAGTGGAATAGAATCCTTCAGCAGGACATCATTAAAGCTGACAGGGAGGACTCTACACATCAAGAAAATCCGCAAGTAGGGAATGCAGCTCAGTGGCAAGCACTTCCGAGTCCGAAACCTGCCTGATCCGGTTTTGCAAAAACGAGGACGAGCAGGTGCTTTGCGCCAATCCTTTATGGGCCTCACGTATCTGGTTTTCGTCACCGTTCGCCACATGTGGTGCCACCAGTACACCTCAAAGCGGCATCACACGAGGTGGGTAGCCATGCTGACGGCACCCATGAACAGCACTCCAGGGACGGCCGCTTCCTACAATAAATCTCAACGCTTACGCATCACCTGCACAACTTTCGAAGGAGATTATGCATGGATCTTCAACAGCGGAGCTGTTTAAGATCGGAGTAAGGACGGCCTTACAGAAAACTCGGCGGGTATGCACCACAGAAAGCGGGTATGTGCCAAGCAGCTCCTAGCATAGCATAGCTGTGTCTAGCGAGGGGGCAGAAAGGAAAGTGAGGGTAAGGAAGAGTGATGTGAAGGTAAGGAGGAAGGAAAGGAGGGGGAGAGGGTAAAGCATGGCATAGCATTGTATAGTGTAGCAAGTGTATGGGTAAATAGAGTAAGGGCGAGGACTGATGTAAGGGTGAAATGGAGAGAAGGAGGTGAGAGGGTACACCATAGCATAGTCATGTACAATGTAGCACAGCAAAGAGCGGGAAATAAAAGTAAGGGTGAGGATAGGCGACATGAGGGAAAGGAGGAGAGAGGCCTATATAGAAAGAAGAGAGAAGAAAAAAATTTGGCAGATCCCACGCGTTGTGGGAATCAATTTCATGCGAAGCAGTCATCGAGTACTTCTATGCTGGCTTTTATGGCTTTGAGCCAAGCGTTGAGAGGTGTATTGACGTGTTTTTGTAAGTGTAGTAGCTGTGCGCACATCGTGGGCTTACTAGGCACGCCGACAACACTGGTGTTGAAAGGGTAACTTATGGTGCGACGTAACGTCAGCCCTCACGTTAGAGTAGATACGTGAGTATTATCAAAACTAAGTGCACATTATGATGCAATCATGTGAATATCATCGTAACTTATTTCGATAAGATATCCCTCCAGGGTTGAGCAATGCTTCAATGTAGCTAGCTGAATCATAGGAATACAAATGTAGTGCTTATTAGAATGCTATAAAAGCGAAGCCAACACTGGAACCTCAGACGTTAATTCACACATGTACTCCTACGCCTGTATCGTAGGAGTACATATGTGAAGTTTATTGCTTTCTTGTAAAATTAGATAGATAGCACCACAACCGCAATTGACGTTGCACCGACATTACGCCTGCATAGGCTGTTTTTCCAAAACAGTTTATAGACCTGGCATGGCTGTGTGGTAGAATACCCGATTGCTACACAGAATGCTTGGGTTCCGCCTGCTGGGATCCTAATTTTCATTCTTTCCATTTATCGGGTCAACACCGCTGATGTCGTTTTTTTTTAATGCTCTCGCATTTAAATGACCAATGTCTGTTCTCTCCGTTCCGGGGAAGATATAAACTGTCAGTCACCCGTGGCGCATACCCGTACCGTGGCGCATACCCGTACACCGTGGCCAGTGGTAAACGGTTATGTGCCACAGGTGTCTGGAGGAAAAGGTTTCAAGACGTACGCGACCGCATTGTCATGTTATTCATGTCATGACCCGATAGTCATATTCGGCAAATCCTCTTACCTTCCCATGCAAGTTTTGGTTGACACCAAGTTAAGGAGGCGATCATAAGAGCACCGAGACATAGGTGGATGGATGGATGGATGGATAAATAGACAGAGAGACAGACAGACAGACAGACAGACAGATACAAATGCTCAAAGTGCCAAAGGTTTGCTAAGAAATGCTTCGCATTTAAAATTAAGGCAGCTTCGCACAGTGGTGCCAAGCCTGAAGGATGTGCGGAGTTTAATTTTCGCAGATGTAAAATTTTTAGATCAGGCTGGCTTTCTGAACATGCAATGAATACTGCAGCTTCTTTGGCTTTTAGCACTGATTTAAGTCGGCTTTGCGCAAGATAAATCAGATTTAGCTAATTAACTGAGAGTTTGTTGCAACTTTTTATTTTTGGCTGTGAACTAGAAGAATTCGGCTGCACGAAACATAGGTGAAGGCTTATTGGGTACCGTATTAGCCCTGAGAAGTTGGGGTGGCGCCGCCTGGCGGGAGGCCTGGATGACGTCACGGCACGGACTCTTCGACGCCCGCCGTGATGCGCCGGCAATCATGCGCTGCTTCGTATGCTGTTCCGCTGTTTGCGCTAGCTTTTTGCCTGTCTGAAGCTTCAGATGAATGACGAAAACAGCATCGATAATGTTCCTAGTAAAGCAACAAAAAACTATACATTCCTTTTTATAGTCGCCAGCAGTGCCCGCTCTTCATCGTGCACACTTTGATCGGGGTGATCAGGTTTGTTGTGTCGCTGCTAACCTCGGGGATGGGTCCGATTCCCGACCACAGCAGCCGCATTCCGATGGGTGCGAAAAGCAATATCCCTCTGCTTCGATATAGGAGCACGTTAAAGAATTCGAGGCAGTTAAAATTAATCTGCAGTGCGCCTCACAATCATGTCGTGGCCTTGGCACGCAAGACAATTTATTCACATTATTAGGTTGCGTTGTTCACAAGAGATTCCTTTAACAAATATGATGGCTTCGCCTCCACAAGTGTTATTTGCATCGGACGTATCTGCGATCTGCGAACAGCCGGTGTGCCAAGCCCCGCGCTTGATTACAAAAATGCGTGCAGTGTTGAGTTCATAAAATATCTCGAAAGGGCTCGCCTGAGAATACCGCCGCAGTTGTGTGTACTCGCTCAGTCATCATGATGTTTAGTTTCACATTTCCCTCGCAATAATTTCAGGGCTTGATTTCTCTACAAAAACAATTTGAGGTTAATTGCGGAACCTCTTTGATTGTTGTCAGATTGTATCTTCATGCAACATCGCAGCAGCGCCGCTGTAACACTTGTGTAAGTACTAGTTTAGATAGCCAGCTGGTAAATTATTTTTCCCTACTTTTGATATACCCCTGAGCATCATCAACCTTTATGCGGACATGACGTCCGTGACCATTCACTGGCTCATTGAGGCAAAGGACATTAATTAATACGTGGGCCACCTCGCTGGGATCGAAACAGTTCAGAACGCTCATTTTGGCTTCAACAGTGCTCCCACGAGAATTTAAAGGGACTGTCTACCGTCCTTCATCGCTTTTCTGTTTTGTACCGCATTCGAAAGCATACCGTCTGAAGTGTCCAACCTTGCAGCGGTTTCTCTGGAAAGTGAGTAGAAAATTTTAAAACAATTTTTCGATCTGCGTTCGGTCTTCTTCCATTGGTGTGAATACGCCCCACAACACTGGTTGGTGGACGCGATGACGACTGTAGTGCCGGTGAAACTTAAAACCGAAAGCACATGTCATTTCTGTAGGATTTCTTTTTTTTTCTCTGAACACTAATGCAATGAATGTAACAGTCGTTTTAAGCGCACCATCGGTTAAATGAAGCCTTATTATACGATTACAGAACACTCGTTTTGCTATGATTGCAGTCTATGTGTTTATTTTAGCACTGCTGCCGCAATCTTCCCACAGACGTTTCTGTAACGATCTTGCGGGCAAACGATGTAACGAAACTCCTGTACTGATGTAGCGATTATAAATGCATGCCTTCACAGAGCAGCACGCGCGAGACATCCTAACGACAGTGCAGCGTAACGGTACAACCAGCGCACCAGCGCGGGGTGATGAAGCAGACGAACTCGAAAGCGGCGGCGGTGGCAGCGCCGCCAGGCGTCTTTATGGGCGCGTGAGATAAAAAAATACAGCAAAAATTACTTTTTGACGCAATCAAAAGCTATTTCAAGAGCGGAAAATACACTCTCAAGTTCTACATGTTTGTTTTTAAGCAAAATAAATCCACCTGCGTGGATAGCCTGTCACACCTATAGATTGCGGGAATTGCGACCACTTTGCTGTTGGGTGACGCTGGCGGTCATTCTTTCACGGTTTTCAACATCACATTAAAATTATAATTCTTTTTTATGGGACGAAAGCGCGCCCATTGCCGCCGATGTGACGAATGATCTTCTCATTTTCACCACAATCAAAAAAATTCTTCCAAGCGGTAGACAGTCCCTTTAACATTACCGCTTGTGACCTGACGGTTCATTGGACCAGCAGTTCATGCAAATCAGGGTATACGGCCACGTAATCCCAGACGAGTGTTGAGAAGAAATCTTTACATAATCACAAGTATACTTACTTCTCAGCATTTCCGAAACCATTGTGTGTGTGGCAGTAATATATTGTTTAATGTTCCGGATGTATTAAGTGATTCTTTATGATAGACAGAGTCATCTAAAGTCTCCTGTAGCAGAAAGCGCAATTTTCTCTTATCTTTGCCTTATCCCGGTCTATTTCGCGGCCAGTTGCTTCTACGTGTTCGGCCAGCACGTTCAATGAAACATTTTTTACGTCATACACGTACTGCTTCAGTCTTTGCTGAAAGTTACCTGTCTCGCCGATGTAACTTCCACCAAACTCTGCGCCCCCCTCCCCCTGCCCACGTATCCATTTTAATTGTCCTCGTGTCTTTTCCCGACCACATGGGTTTTGGTCAGGCTCTCGAGTTCAGCCCATGGGTTTCCTTGCTTATAGATTATTTCTGTAAAGTGAGCCCATAGCCAGTGTCACTTGTTCTTCTCTACCTTGTTTTATGCTACAGGCGAAAACATAGCCAGCTTCAAGCACTGATTCACCTTCTAACAGTTGCCGCGATGTGTCATACTGCTTATCAATGAAGCTTTATAAATGCTGGACGCTGGTATTTTCACTGCAACATAAAATTGCTATTTAGACCACGGTTAAGCTACACCTTGCAGCACGGCCATTCAAATGCTCAAGTAATACGGCTGGTCGGCACACGGTGCATTTGCTATAGCAATCGAGGCCGATCGGGACCATATTTTTCGATCACGATTGGCCTCTTTGTGCAAGATGGATAACGGAGTCAATCGTCGAAAATTTTCATCCCGATGTGGCTCGGTGGCGATCGAAAATGCACCGTACTTGTGCCAACCTTAGAAAATTCGCGCAATGAGAAGCAACAGATAGATATTAATATCGTGCAACAGACAAACTCATGTGGAATGTTATCTAGCTACAACACTGAATGAGGCGCGTGCGTACATATGGCTCTCGTGCGTTTGTCTCCAATCATATCAGAAAGGTTGCGGATGCATGAATCTCTAAGCATACTGGAGTGCTTCCCACAAAGCGGAGAAACAACTGATGTCCGTCATAGGGCTATGTGTACTAAACAGGAATGTAAATTTGCCCATGCTTGCCGCGTCAACCGCGGCCCGTTTTTATATTCAAACTTACAATCAATGAAGTTGCACGGCTGCCCGCATTTCTTGTAGCAAGAATATGTTTCTTTGTAGCAAGCACGCGCTAAAGCCCATTCGATGTAACGTTGCCTTTTCCAAAATCAGCGTGCGCGGCCCACGCGTGGTTTCCATATCGGTGGCCATAGCAGACGATGCCGGCAGTCAGGACGCTGTCTAAGGAATTATGAGGACGTAATATTTTTTTTCTGAGCAGTTATTTAGCATTTTGTACAGTCAGTGACGAAGCCACAGCAGTATTTTACTGTCTTCCTCAAAGTGAGGTACAACAATAATAATAAACAAGCAGATGCGAACGCGGCTGCAGGCTGAGTAGGAGACGGCTGGCAGAGCAATCCAAACTTGCAACTCACAGAGATTCCTCCGCATTGCGGCGCCACGGTAGGTCCTCGCGCCCAGTAGACTACACCAAGCCAGTGGCATGACGCGAGCTTCGCGTCCGGGCCTTCAGGTGTCGCCCCCATCGAAACAACGACAGTGCACCGCCTCGAAACGCCATCTAAGCCTCTTTTCGCTGATTTTATTTGTAAGATTTGAGATCAATATGCATAAAAAACCGTTTCTCATTTAATTTTAGGCTGTCGGAAGCGTGTATAGCACGAAGGCTAAAAAGATTTGAAAGTGACGCACCTTTGGTGGCAGCACAAACCAGAAAACAAAACAGTCACTGGTGGCAGTGAAAGGGACACGGATATGTTCATATCGGGTACAGACAGTTTGCTGAATACTGTAAACGAAGTGGTGCGACATCTTGAGCAGCAGAAGTGCAGGGACTTTAGCGGTATACCTTTCTTATACCAGCGAAGGCTTCGTGCAGTTCAATGTATTTATCATACAACGCTGGACAGCTTCTGTGCTCTGGACATCTGTGGTGGGGCTATGCGTAGTACGTACCTTCTTTGCATATAAACGCTTATGCATGCATGTTATTCACTGGTGTAGATGCAAAAACGCTACTTACATGTCCTTCATTTTGTGTAAACATAGATGCAGTCGCAATAAATAATTTATTGCAGCAAGTTTGTGTGATCAGCCTTGTCATATTGCTCAACCTGTATGTGGCAGCACTACCTTACTAAAGTAAGTATGCAAGATACTTGTGAGTACCTAATGAGTAATTGACTACAGTGTACATTATGGAAACGAGAGAAATTCAGGGAGGGTGGAGAGGGGGCTGCTGCAGCGAGCGGGGAACAGCGGCGACGCAGAAGCAGAGGACGGCGGCAACGTCTGCTATGCGGAACGCCAGCCACCATATCAAAGCGGCCTTGTGCGTTTGAAACATATTTCATTTTATACACAGCTATAAAATCTACAAACAATATTCGTAGTTGAGCAAGATAACATTTTTAAGTGTTCGTGCAACTACCGTTAGAATCCAGACGGCGCTACCATCGTGTCCAAATTTTCGTCCCCATTGGCTCTATGGACATGTCACCCTCCCTTGACTACACTTTTCCACAAAGTCTCGCAATAAGAACACACGCGGTTTCGAAACGGGAGAATGCCTGAAAATGTCACAGTGCCAGTAAGAATAAAAGAACCGCTCAGGCGCAATATGCATCTAGGCACATGTTATCACTATGTTTTTACAAAAAAAAAAAGAAGAAAAAGAACTGTGCACTCTCTATTGCTCGATGGGTTCTGCGCTCAATGCGCGGCGCCATGCGACTTGCAAAAGCTAACGTACCCCCACAAGCTCACGCGATTTTTTTTTCTTATTACTGCTATCACATTTACAAGAAGAAAATCTGGCGAATGCAAAGAGCTTGCACCGCAGCCATAATGCTTCCTTTCACTGAAAAGTGCGGCAGCCCTCGCCCTCGCTATACCCTCGCGAACGAAGCTAGCCTTCGGGCTGCCGCGCCATCTGCCACCTGTATCGCAAGCGCTTTCTGCCCAGCCGGCGCACTCACGACACTACGTAAACGACGTAAACATTTCTAGCCACTACACAACGTCTACTGTACTACAGGGGAAACAACCTGACGGAATTCGCTACGGACCGAGGCATAGAGTTTCTTACAAAAATACCTAGAGGGAAACCTGGCGCCACCGTCTATGCGAATTTCTTAAGGGTTGGAGCGCTGGGAATGACGGTATATGTGTCTGCGAGGCTTGTGTTGGCCGGTGTTGAGCGACGCTTCGGCTCAAAAGCGGATACGACTGCGCAAATAAAGCTTCTCCAAAACAAAATCTTTATAAGCGGATATCATTTACGCGTATTATATTTTAAAATAAACCTCCACTCACCTTGACGGCATAACCAAACGGCGAAAGAAACAGACGACGAACAGCTAGTGGCAGGGGAACACTGCCTTTGTCGTCTGCCTGCCAAGTTTAGCATCCGTTGGTTACTTTTTACGCTTCGTAAAACTATACATCGACGCAGAGGTTTCCAATATTTAATAAAACTCGTTTTTCTGCAATAATAAAAAACAAATAGCTCACTCACTACGTGCTCCTTCAGTAAGAAATGAGCCATTTCGACGCAAGGAACGCGTTGAAGCCAGACACGTCTTCGAGGTGTCTGGTCTCTACGTGAAGGATACGAATCTGAGTCAAGTCCGAAGCTCACATATCCCGGCATTCCCATGCGTCCAACAGCTCGCAGCGCCACTTTTCCCTCTAGGTAAGTGTAGGAAACTCTATGGACCGAGGAAACCCTACATGCTTACCTCAAAAATTGACATCATCAACGGCTCGGTAAACGTAGTTATAACGTAGTGGGAACTGCACGAAGGAGACTCACTAGGTCCCCGTGTTACGCACTTCCTCAGGTTTCACAAGCGGCACTTAGCACAAGATTTTGAACTGTACGAATCGCAATTCTTTTTTTAAGTGGGGCATATAGACCCTTTTTTCGTGGGCGCCGCCATATTGCCTAGCGGGCGGCACCGTCTCTGGTCTGGCAACCCACTGGCATGTGCGAAGCTCCGCGTTTGTATGGAAGGTATACGTGCGGTTGCAGTTGCAGTCGGTTTTTTTCGTTCTGGCGCGCTGAATTTCGCATCAAGGGATGCGGTCTACGTAGGAAATAAGTCTGTGAAACGTCCTGACAAGGTTTAATCCGTTGAAAGTCAATGACGTTCATATACGTCGGCGCGAACGTGTCGCAAGTGGTCGATGTCATATTTTCGGCACTGTCTGTTGGAAAGCCACGCAAATATTTCGACTCGTTCTAGCAGGGCAAGCACGTTCCGCCACTCTTAGGGTATACAATGAATTTTTTTCTTGGACTAATCTTCTAGTTAGTTTTTTTTTTTCATTGACGGTATGTTTATGCTGTCGCACCGACTACCGCTCGTACATTTGGTGGTGCGTGAACACGCAGTCTCGATTTCATGGCGCGGCATCTGTTCGTTGCTCACAAACAGTTGCCTATCTTGTTTGTCAACTTTTAAGTGACCGTTTATTACTCCCTCGTTTATTGCCCACCGGTGTGGACGAAGTTAGAGCTGTTTGCAGGGAGGTGTTGGTACATAAAAACGATCCTGATGTTTACATGCAGGCGCGCTTCTTTTTCTTTTTCCTTTAAGAGTCGTGATATTCGATTGGATTTACGCGGCTAGATGGTTAGAGAGTTTCTTCTGCTGGTAAGGCACGAAGCGCGCCCGGGCTCGAGCCTTTGATCGGCATCGGAGGTGATTCGCGTGTTTTTTTTTTTTTTTTTGATAACTTTGTATACCTGATGTACTGTTCTTGCGAAATTCTTGCTCGTTCGTAAGGCTATGCAGCCACATTGGCAGTTCAAGAAACACTAGACAAGCGTAACAACGTGGTTTTTGTATCGCGCTTTGAAGAGAATTAACTATGTTGTATATCATTGCGCGACTTGTCAGACACGGTTCTTGACGACGTAAAAATTGGTCTTCCTGAGGTAGTTGTTCTACACACGGAACGACAGATTTTTTTTTTTTTTTTTACTATTCGGCTTTCATATCGCTCATCGTATACGATACACCCCGCTGTCTTACGGAAGTTGCAACCTCACGACAAAGATCTCGCCACGTCCTTTTAATGTAATGTTCATTGAATGTTCGGGTTTTCCAAGGCTGGTACGGGGCAATAATTAAATGTATGATGCCGGTTACCCCGCTGCGAAGTGAGGGCCTTCTCGACCGTGCTAATACCGGTATACATCAACTGCAGCGATCACCGTGTTGAGCCAAGCTAATTGTTAGACCAAACACATCATATTAAAATATAATAATAAAACGAAGCAAAAACAACTCAGGTGGCTACTCAAGTGGTACTTAGATGTTTTGCGCTTAACCGGACAGAGCCGTACTTGACTGCTTATGTTTGTTCGCAAATCTGTATCCGATTGACATTTGACTGTGTGGAACACTGGGAATTCCGGATATATTGCGGCACTTGCCGATTTAGAACCTATAACGTAACACAAACGACGTACCTTAAAGAGTGCGCCCAACCGCAAACACTCCGCGTTTGTGATGCACATCGCATACTTATTCTGACAGCAGTTCCCTTTATATAGTTGTTAGAGCAACCAAAAACGGCCCAGTGGTTTCCCGTTGACCTTTCGCTAGCTGACATCGCAATAAAAGAGAACGAATTCCGCAGGTCGACTTAAAACATGCAAAAATTATTCGAAAATGCCACTCATCCAAGCACAAGCCCGCACACTCCGCGCCATCGCGCACGAGCCAGAAAGGAGGAAAGCGCCGGTTGCCTTGCCAGTCCGGTCCTCCTCGCCCGATGCAACGGTCTATTCGCAGTGCCCACGAACTATAGGTGGCGCGCCGTGCTTTTCAAGATGGCGCCAGGAGGAGGGTCAACCCGTTTGTTAGCATAGGAACAGATAGGACGTGCGGACGTACGGACCGTGCCACTTTCACCGGATGAAGTCATGAGCTGCGCTGAAATGGATATCAGTCTAAAATACTTTCCCAAACCATGGAAAGTGCTAAGTACTCGCCACCTAATTATTTGCTGCGAAGTGAAAGGTTATATTTCAGCTCCTTTACCGTGCATAACGATGTTTTGCGAAATCCTGTGCGTGCTACATAAACCTGTATGAACTAGAATTGACGTATGAGCTGAACGGCACTCCAAGGTAGTACGTGCCGAGCGTGCCTGACGGATCTGCCGCAGTAGTAGGCCGCCAGCGAATAGCGCCATCGCTGCTGCGCGTGATGATGGCTTGCAAACATAAAAGTGTTCTGTGATAATACCCCCTCGTCATTACTTGCGCAGTCGGAAACGCGGAGTTACGTATTCAACGGAACACAAGCATTTAACATGCCATTCAGTAGCGTTTGTGTCACAGCCATGCGGAGACTCTGGCCGTGTACACTTCACTCGCATGTTGCAGGTTCGATCAGCACGATCGAAACATGAATATCGAAAAGAATGCACACGTATGCTTTTCGAAACGTCGAAGAAGTTCGCCGAGAGGCGTGGATTGTGGCCGTGACTGCACGTTCCATCGCTCTAACCATTTCGCTTCGCTGGTCGAGCTCGAGCGTGTTGGCGGCATGCGGCGCGCTCCATAATATCCACAATAATTGTGATACATGCAATGCACAAGAGGAACTATGCTTTTATTTTGATCTCGCTCAAGGATATTATACATTAAATACAATCAAAGTGACTTACGAGCATGAAAGAACATTAAGTCATTAACGCACGAGGGGACGTGAAGTGCAACTCGCTCCTCGTGAGTTAGAAGCTGATCGTTCATCGTCGCTGTCACTCTCGGTGCTTTCACAGTCTTCTACGTCCAGTGAAAAATCCTCGTCGTCAAGATGGTTTCTTTCAACATCACTGCTGAAAGCAATCTGAAGAATTTCCTCCGCCGAACGACTTCGACCACTCCGCGTCACCAGAGACGTCTGGGCGCGGAGAACGTTTTGCGGTTTTGCTCTCAGACCGGTCAACAAGCAAATCGCTTGCAGTGTGCTGCCACCTATCAACAAACGTACAAAAACAAGCGGCGCAACGGTGGCTATGATACCCAACACACTGGCGAAGGACGAGACGGCGTGGAAAGCGTTCGCTCCACGAAGGCGTCGACCAGACGCGTCCTCGAATGATTGAAACGTCGCTCGCACGATTCGTAACAGCGCTTTGCTGACAAAGGATGGAGGCCCTATTTTAATGTATCGCCAACTTGAGATCGCTCAGTTATACATGAGCACATCGCGAGCCCGCGCGACCTCCCTCCCGCGTACAGTGTTATGGGACTCATGTACGACAAGAAACACTGACCAATTATATATATGCAAGTAAAACAGGGTGAGCTTCAACTGAATATGTCAGGCGATAACATTTAACTAACCTACGTGGCTACAGAAAGCCTCGCGAAGCTGATAGTATGTGTACACTGTAGGCTAGCATTGAAAGCGCGAGTTGCCACGTATTTTCACGAAAACTTCGCGTCTCGGAAGAACGAATCAGATTTCTCGTGTCACGGAGGGCCCGGTTTGTTCACTGATGCAGGGAACATGCAAAGTCGTAGTGTTCCTTTCTTGCCAACGCGTTAACCGGCGTTAACACTGAGGCTAGCACAGCCGAACAAGAGAGCGACTGTACAGTGCCGCCATTTTGTCGTCTACTAACCCTCCTCGAGAGGATGCTCCTGAATTCCGCTCGGTGGCGCGACAGTCTATGGGCATTGCGAATAAATCTCCAATTATGATACCATGTAGCACCTGCAGTTTTCGTCTCTTCGAGAATGCTGTCCTCGGAGCCTGCCATTATTTCCGCTCGTCGACAAAGATCGACGGCACCACCGGAATTCTCTACACGGTTTAGCGGTGAACTCTGATGGATGGTAGTCACTGTCACAATATTTCGAGGAGAGAACAACGGTTCACGAAGGCTTGAAATTACTTCCTCTCACAGCAGGAGTCCACTGAGCAGCTCGTTTTTTTTTTCTCGCGTAGGAAGTTTCCCAAACACTACTTACATCGTCTCGGCCGTCGCTGCTGGTACAGCAGAGCGCAGAGCAATAGGCAGCCATGGTGATACAATGAGACGAAGTTCTCCGTCCGGCAGCTCTTCTTAGAAGCGCAAACTATAAGCGTAGGCTGGGGACGTTGATTATCTACGATTAGAGGGACCAGTGATGCGAAAAATTTGCACACGGTGACGGTGCGAGCGCCCGGAACGCGTCTTTTCTACGGTAGCACAACGTAAACAAACTACCCCCTTTCGCGTCTCGTAGGCGCTGCCATGTTGGCTTCAAAACGAACAAACAAAATCAAAAAGTTACCATCAGCATAAGGCCACGTGACCGCCAGCGGCCAATAGTGGCCGCAGCGTCGGTCCTGTGCATTGAGTCAGTCTGCAACCGCTGTCCGGTGGGTGTGTGGAGCGGCGGAAAGGTCCCTGATCCGATTGATAGGGAGCGCTGCCGCTGGATGGTGAGCGCTCAACTCGGGCGCTTGCACGCTTCCCTGCAATGCCGAAACTTGTTTCAGTTGCGTTTGTGGCAGATTATTTTTACAGCGAGGCTATCAGTGGCGGGGCGAAACCGAAATTTGTCCGTCACATGTGTCGAGCGCATCGGGCGAGTAAGTGACATGACAGCAGAGTCTCCGGGCGGACAAGTCACGTCAGGTTTATTGGCAGCCCTTATAGAGGAGGTCGTGGCCCTTATTACAGAAAGCCGTACATGCCGCGCTGCCATCTGGCGGTACTGCTGTACACTACATGAATGATACAGCCATCTAGTGGTACTGCCGTACACAACATCCCCCCCCCCCCCCCCCACGGTAAACTTAACAAAACACATGCACCAGAACTCATGGTCCGAAGCAAAACAATGTTCACAGGTCAATAGTCTTTTCGGCCTGCGGATCCTCCTGCCATACCGCGACCGTGAGACGCGTGGCGTGGAAGCAGAACCCTGAGGTTCCTCTGCAGTGGAGGTGCTTTCCCGAGGCGACGCGTTTTGCTGGTCTTGTGCTGCTTGGTCAGCTCCAGGTGTTGTAGTAGTCTCGGGCTGATCCGCCACAGAGCTTCCAGGTGGGGGGTTCCCGTCGTTGGCACCAGGTGCATCCGGTTACGCTTAAGTACACCCGTCGGATACTCCACCACGTAGGAGCGCGGGCGTTGAGCTGGCCCAAAGACGGTTGCTGGGGAGTTCACATCTAGCACCAAGACCCGCTCTCCGGCCTGAAGAGGCCGCAAGGTGTGAGCTGCATGCCTTCGGTTGAAGTCTGACGCTTGGCGCCTCCGGTTGTCTTGGTCCCGTTGAGTGAATGTGACCGAAGGAGGCCAGGCTGGCACCAGCAGGTGCGACGTCTTCGGCAGCCGGGTATGTAGGCGCCTACCCATGAGCAGCTGAGCAGGACTCACTCCATTTACCCCAGGTGTGTCGTATGCCAAAAGTGCCAGGTAGGAATCATCCGCCTTCCGCAACAGGTCTTTGACTGTCCTCACCATCCGTTCCACCTCCCATTCGACTGTGGAAAATGGGGGCTGCTGGTGACGTGGCAGAAGCAGGACTTGGCGAAGGCGGAGAACTCTTTCGTTGTCGCTGCGCACCAGTCTCGGAATGACATGGCGTGCGAAAACGCTCTTGATGGCGTTGATGACCGCAAGTGATGTGGTTGAACGCAGACTAATGACTTCCGGGAAGCTTGACCGGTAATCCACCAGAAGGGCAAAGTCTTGGCCGTTGAGATGAAAAACATCGATGCCGACCTCTTCCCAGGGCCGACTTGGAGTGGCTGAGGGCAGCATGGGCTCCGAGCGCTGCACCCTGGTTTCGGCACACGTGTTCAGCACGTGTGCCGAATTTTGGATGCTAAAGAGCTTCGGCGTTCAATTTTTTGGACTTCTTGCCCAAATTTCAGATCCCAAACAGCATTAATTGAGCCCCCACCTCTGCCACATCTTCAAGGGCGTCCGCAGAAATTTTTTTCAGGGGGGTGCAACCATGGGGGGGGGGGGGGTGTAAGGGGTGTTCACTAAGGTCCCTATATTTATAAAGGTAGCGACAACTACACGCGCGCCCTCTCGAGGGGTCCAAGGAGCAGCGATAGCAGACGACGCGCCGCTCGCTCCCGTGCATATTGCGCGCGCCTGAAACCGAACTCGGTGCTCGCTTGAACCGCTAAATTATTAATATTTGTGGCTTAAGTTGCTCAATAACTTTAACGAGCACCGGAGCACGTTGAATATTGAAATAAAACGCGTGCGTTTCCGAAGCAGATTCCGAGCGGGTTTCCCACAGCAGCAGTAATGCAGGGCATTTATTTTTTTTTCTTTGCATATTTTGACATTCAGCGCAACTTGAAGAACAGGTGGTGTTTGGATGAGTTAAAAGTGCTTGTTTTCTTGCTCGAATAAAATAGGCAGGTAGTCAGCGTACTGCTACTTTCGGAAACTTCATCGGGCACCTAGCGCTCTTGTATTGCGTAGCGCAAAATACGCGCTATTATTGGTTTGGCTGTGTTTGTCAGTGTTCGGAAGTCTTCCCACGGTTACACGGTATTTTTAACTAAGCTTATTTTGTTTATACTCTAAGAGGTTTACTTAGGAGAAGAGGGAATATTCCTCATGCATTCTTCTCTTAGGAAAAGGGCTGATATTCCTCAAATTCAGTTGCACTGCATTTGAGGAATATCAGCAACTTGAGTACCTTTCAAGATTTCCCTGTGAGCTTGTGGTGTTGAAGCCACCTCGGTGAGAAAAACAAGGCAGCTTTATTGGATTCCGAGCAATTTAATGTTAGAGATACGGGGCGTGACTCTCCATTGACTACTGCGCAAAAATCTACGGCATAAAGAATGCCGAAGCAATAATAGCGTTGCTGAGATAATGCTCATGCATATGCACGAACAAAAGCATGCCGGCCGGGCGAAAGGCTGCTTGAAGTTATAACCATTACAAAATCACTTACTTCGCATATCCGGGTGTTTTCTGTGGGCACAAATTTCTTTCGACTGATTTTCTTGGGCCTTACTTCAATATATATTTTTGTCACCGCGAGGAACGAAAAAAAAAAAAGAAAAGCTTCTATCTGTCCTCCGCGCGGGGAGGCAACCGAAGGCATAGAGACCCGACATACTAGCACGTCACGCTCCAAACATTAAATTCAAACGCGGAATTCCTGCGTCCACTCAACTATAGGTACATAAACGCTTCTAGTTTGCAACAACAATGCGACAGAGGTGCGTGAAGTACTCTCTACTTGCTAAAATCGCCCCACACCACGCTCGAAAACAGTGATCCGTACCTATTGCCGGCACAGCGCTGCCGCCGCTGGACCCTTTGGGCGGGGCGCGAAGGCGAAAAGGTCACGTGTCGCCAACCGACCTATCGCAGGGCGCGGCGGCTGGATCAAGACCTTTCGCTACTTTTGAAAAATAGAGGGACTTTAGCGTTCACTACCGTGACTTGACCGGCAAGGTTAGTCAATAATATGTAATAATGTGCAAAGTTGGCTGGCAATCCTGAAGGCCGTTTCACACGGATATGCGGCCCTTTTGTGTGCTAAAAAAACCAAAGTGCGCAAATTATTGCTACTGCATAGAAAGATATTATCCGAAATTCCAGGGGGGGGGGAAGCCGCCCCCCCCCTTGCACCCCCCCTCCAGACGCCCATGCACATCTTTCATCTCCATCAGGGGCGTAGCCAGAAATTTTTTTCGGGGGGGGGAGGGTTCAACCATACTTTATGTATGTTCGTGCGTGCGTTTGTATGTGTGCGTGTATATATAGGCGAGCAAAACTGAAAAATTTCGGGGGGGGGGTTGAACCCCCCCAACCCCCCCCCCCCCTGGCTACACCCCTGATCTCCATGTTGGAACCAGCGTTTTCTTGCGACCGTAGCGGAGCTTGAAAGGCAGCTTTTCCGCAATGCGGGAGTGTGATGAGGTGAAGCATATTAAAAATCTAGGGGCCACTTCTAATCGGACGTTGACTGTGTCTTGGCTATGTTCGACCGTAACGGAGCCTGAAAGACAGATTTGCCGCAATTCGGGAGTGTGATAAGGCGATGCATATTGAAAATCTAGGGACCACTTTTAATCGGACGTTGACTGTGTATTTGCTATGTTCGACCGTAACGGAGCTTGAAAGGCAGCTTTGCCGCAATACGAGAATGTAACGAGGTGAAGCATATTAAAAATATGAAGGGGTCACTTTCAGTCGGACGTTGACTGTATTTGTCTTTGGGAACTTCGAATAGTTCGAATAGTAAAATTCCAGTGCGAATCGAATAACAAACACTATTTGAAAAATATTCGAAATTTCGAATATTCGCACACCCCTACTTATTATTTCACCGAGTTGAGCAAGAATGAAAAATTTAGCCGATTAAAGTTAATTATTTCTTTAGTGTTTAGTCATGAAAAAATACAGGTTGTATGTACATACGACTACCACTAATACACAACAGGTAGAAACTTCCTAGAGCGCATGGCTCTTTTTTTTTTTTTAATCTTGGGCCGAGTTAGCAGGGACACCCGGTATATATACAGATAGTAAGACATGATTTGTAGCGTAAAGGGGATAAGGGCTCTAACAATAATATTTTATTATGCTATATGGTAACTAGCTCAACTGTCCGCCTTATAGCGTATATACCCTTTTCATTATTGTAAAGCTAGCTTTCCTGCGATGCAGTCAGCTTAATGACAGTTATATAATCACTTCTGGAAACAGCGTGTTCAAGAGCAGTTTGCTTGCGCTATGACGCGGAAAGTATAGACTCGGCTCTCTAGACACGAACACGCATAATACACGTGCAACTGGAACCTCGCCTCCACTGGAAGCACGACAGGTGCCGCCATTAGTTGGCTGAATATGCAGCGCAAGGAAGCGCACTCGCGGATTATGAAAAGGGTCTAACAGACTCGTTTCATAATCCACAACTTTACGAATCGGTTTACTAAACTTCATGGCATACAGTCCAATAATATTGAAAAAAGTGCCCTTGTAGCATTTGGTAAAGCTGCATGGTCGCATATTTCTGGGGAAATGCAGTCCTATCAGGTGATATGCTTGCACACCCATGTCAGCCAGCCTAGAGGCCCCCGTCTTCTGCTGTGACACGAAGGGAGGACTGTAGCGAAATACTATATGTTCTAATGCCTGATACATTAGACAGCGCTCACAATTCGAGCCCCACGGTGGACAAGTGGTACGGTGCTCGACTGCTGACCCGAAGTTCGTGGGATCGAATCCCGGCCGCTTTTTCGATAGACGCAAAAATGCTTGAAGCCCGTGTACTTAGATTTAGGTACACGTTAACGGGACATTAAAAGCAAATTAAGTCGACGTTGATTGTTGAAATAGCGGTCCAGAAACCCCGTAGTGCTACTTTTGTGCCAAGAAAGTGCTTATTTTGAAATAAAGTCACGTTTTAGTGGTCCGCATCGCGTTAGCGCACTTCAAATCACCCGCCTGAAAGCGGTCTTCCTCACGTCACCGTTGCCGTGCCCAACGTTGCCCGCCTTTACTGCGCGGCGGCGTGCACCATTCGGGCATCCGTCAACATCCCATGCATGCGGCATTTTGTCGAACTTCCTGTCAGAGCGACTTTCACGAGCGTGCAAAACACACGCGGCAGCACGCGATACCGAAACTACCACTGAGACGTGACCGCGTGAGCGAAGCAGGGCGCCGGGCGAAGCGCAGTTCGGCGAAAACTGAACTTTTGAACCACGCGCGCCGTTCCCCATGGCAACGCCAAAGAGGTTCTTTTTTCCATGAATCAAACAGAAACGAACAAGCAGCATTTTATTACGTCTCTTGATGAACGGAAGGTTCTTTTTTTATTGCAGCTACTTTGATGAATAGTGATTAATTGTAGTCGGATTCTCTCACGCCATCGGGATCACTTCCAAAACGTCCCGCTCAAGGCGTTCATCGTGTGATACATTTAGCTGAATTTCTCGGCAAGTAGGGTACTGCTGTTGATAATATTGCCGTTTTAGACGTTGTCATACATTGAGGTTTCACTCTGACATAAATTGTTATTTGCCTTTAGTGTCCCTTTAAAGAACCCCAGGTGGTTGAAGTTTCCGGAGTCCTCCTTTACGGCGTCCCTCATAGTCATATAATGGTTCTGTACGTTACACCCCTATTTATTATTGTCACAGTTCCGGCTGTACGCACGATTGAAGAGATGCGAGTAGCGCCGAGTTAAGGCGACGACCAGGTGAAACCTGTGGAGTATACTGCCGCGGCTGCCGTTTGTTCTAGCCGGGACGAAAAAACTCGTCACTCTATTTGCTGCAGATGCCTGTACCAATGATCTGTTTGAGGCCAGCATGTTGCTGAGCAATTTCGCAAGGGTGACCTCACGGAAGAGATCACGTCAGTCCGCAATTATAGTATTATAGAGGGCTTCCGCAATATGTAATGGGCAAATGGAGAAAAGATGCTGTCCCTGCGAATGCGAGCGTCTTAGTTACTTCCTCTTCCTGCTCGTCTCGTTTACCTTTCTCGAGATGTCCTCACCCTCGGCCACGCTGCATGTTTCCGGTGCGACCTTTCGGCCAGTGTGGTCGCCGAAAGCGCCACCGATTTCGGTGCGCTCGAGTAGGCAGGCTTCGAGGAATACGACCTGCTGCCGAATCGTCCATGGATGATGGCCACAGATCCTTGAATCCGTGACGTCACTCAAAGACGACGCCCCTGTGTCCAGCCGGCGAAAGTGCAAATTTTCACGCAGGCGCAAATGCGCACATGCATGAGATCTAGCGCGCCTGATAGAACAACTTAGGTCGAGATCAAGCACAAACAATGCCTCTCAAACAATGAGATATCCTTTTACAGCGATGCTATATACCTCTCGATGGTCGCAAAATTTCGTGGAACAAGCAAGAAACTCCTACAGCGCGTATGTGCCACAGGAATCGGGCAAATCCCACTACTCACCACACTGGTCAACTAAAGAAGAGAACACACGGGCAGTGAACACTGATTAGGGACCGCACGTTGAAGCATCTCTTGTTAACCATCTTATTATGTACCAAGTGCTTGGGCAGTGTGATTGAGCGCGTGCAGGTTCAAGATGATGGTCATTTTACCTCTCGTACTTTGGAAAATTTTGTGGCATAAAACCAAACACAAAATACCAGGTTAAAGGGCCCCTAAACAACCAACAGACGCTGGCGCGCTTCTCTGCTAGCAGATGCGCACGCTCCTAGCGTTTTCCTCTCGGACGCTGAGGAAGGGCATTCGGAGAGGTGGACAGACGAGCCGACGAAGGCAGCGTAGCGAAGAGCGAAACGAGAAAACGCGTGTAACTCCGCGCTAGCGTTCGCTGTATACTCGCGCAAACTGCAACGCCACAACTAAACTTCGACCTCTGGGTGGTTTAAAGGAGCACTGACATCAAATTTCAAAGTCGAGATGTGCCCTTCATTCGATTGCTCCGTATGCATAGGTCTCCTTGGCCAAATTTGAATGGCGTCCGTCGCGTGGAAGTAATTTTATTTCGAGGGCAAACAGCGTACGAAAGCTCAACGGAAGATTGATCACGCTGCGACATCGACACTAGTGCTACGTAACATTTGTGATAGATTCCGACCATACCATCCTGAGTGACGATATGCCAGTAACAATGACGTCGACGATCTGAGCGTATTTATTGTGCCGCCGACGCCAAGCGACGCTCTCACCGGCTCTCACTCCCAGCCAGTGGCTCTCCTTGCTGTCCCGATCCGTGCCTACGATTCATCGTGTCGTATCAACTGATTTGTCGTGTGATCCTCAGCGCGAGTGCGATCAATCAGAGCGACTACGTGCCAGCATGTCGGGGAACCGCTGCGTAGTACGCACCTGCTCGTCGAGGCGCGGAAAAAGCAGAGAGTGCGTGGCGTTTCATTACACGTACGGTACACGCCAACACGACCACAGGTTAGCGAAGTGGAAAGGGAACGTATGAAAGGAAACGGCATCTTTCTTTGCAATACGGCATACAACATAGAGCTGAGTGTTCGTTTCAATAAAGAAAACTGCAAACAAGAATCAAAACCGCATGAAGGATGATAGGCGCCAGTGAAAAATGGGGTACACCCTCCCACGCGTTCCCGGTAAAGATTAGGTTGCAGCTGCCTTGCACGTCACGCGAGGGCTTCGAATAACATCAAACAGCCCTTCATTCTCCCGCGTCTGTTTCCCGCTTAAATATATGAAGAGGGAGAACCCGTCTAATGGGAATGGGAATGAACTGAATGGGAAGACCCATTCAGTTCATTCGAAGACTGCCATGGGTAGGCCATAGAAATTAAAGGCACCAGAAGAACAGTGTGAATACAATGCTCGACGAAAGCAATGA
>NC_051179.1:126774869-126803441 GCF_013339695.2 Rhipicephalus sanguineus | reverse complement strand
ATTCTGGTCAATCTGCTCACTAAGCCAGGCGTGGTGCCATCGATGGTGCTCGTTCAGAACGAAATTTCCCCAGGCAGCGCAAGCTGCATTCTCGAGGAGACAAAACTTATGAGTAAGCTGTCGAAATGTTGGAGGTATCATGCTGCGTGTAGGAAAAAAAAGTCACAGTTCACCCCAAGGGCGAACCAATGAAATGCGATAGCAAAAATTGTGGTGTTACTAAGTGAGGCAGTGGCAGCTAGCAGTAATGTTTTGATCCGATCTCGCGTAACTACAAAACGCTCGTGTAAGAGAATACGGCCGCTCCAGGGACAGATGCTCTCCGCAGTCACTTCGCGTTGAGAGCGCAGGACGTACTGTGATGGCTGTCGAGATAGCGCGAACGCCAGCGATCGCAACCGCGCCCTTAGATTCAAAGTTCAAAGTAGCTCCGAACGACGGAGGGTTCATGCGTCTTTTCATGCTCGTTAAAGAAGGGCGTGGCGTTTCCTGTCTGCTTCGATGGCAGGCCTCTCGAGCAGGGTGATGTTATCGTAGGCACCCTCCGAGCGACGGAAATGGTCCGGCTCGTTTGATCTCTGCTTCGGCCGCGATCGCCGCCCCCCCCCCCCCGCTCGCGTGCTTTTATCCGCGGTAGAACATGCGATGCGCGGGGGGATCTTATCAATTTGGACTTCATACGGAAGGGATATGCCGGCGACAGCAAAAACCCGTCGTGACGGTCCATATAATTGCTATCGCAATGAAAAAATCACAGTTTCACCACAAGGGCAAAGCAGTGAATGCGATAACGTCAATTTGTAATGTTACAGGAATGAAGGCTAGCATCTCTTTTGGATCCGATCTCGCGTAACCCTACAAGGTGCTGGTGCAAGAGGATACGGCCGCTCCAGGGAGAGAAGCGGTTTTCGGGCAGCATCTTCGCAAATACGTTCTTCTGATCAAAATTCACAGTTGCTGCTCGAGCTCCGCTCCGCTCCCTTGGTGTCGCTTCATGGACCTTCAAAATGGGTGGGGTGTTTCCTCTCTGCTTGAGAAGCAATCGACGGCAGGCCTTGCAGGTGGGTTGATCTTATCGCATGCGCCCTCAGTGCGGCGGTGTTGCAAGGAGTGCCGATGTGGAGGGAGCAGAGGAGCCTACCCGGCGTAGGTCTCCGCTACCCTCTTGGCCCAATCCAGGATCTGGTACTGGACCTCAGGTGCCCTTTATACGGAACATGACTGCGACGGCAAAAACACGTCGAAAGGGTCCATATAATTACTATAGCAATAGAAAGTTCATGAGGCCGTTTCACTATGTGAAAGTGGATGACCAGCAGATGTGAAAGTGGATGACTATGTGACACGGCACAGAGCTGACACAGAATTTCGATGTTAGGTACGAAAAGTCGCTCTTGGATTTAGCGCATGCTCTTTGAAAGCTTTGTGTTGGAGCAGCATGCATGGTCTCTTTGCCACGACATGCGTCGTCTTCTCTGGCTTGCCGCATGCGTTTAGAGTTTAATGCATGGTCTTGATGAGCCTTTTAAGCGGCATGCATCTTTTGGTCGCATTCTCCACTGTGCAACATTTTAGTGGACCTGTGATGGGTAGCAGGGATTGCACAAGGCGGCACATACTTGTTGGGGGTTTTCTGATCACGGAGCTACGACTGTGTAATATACAGTTTTGCTGTAAAAAGATGGACGTTGTATTGCTTGATGTATATTCGCCCTGTTTTTGTCCTATTACTTACACCTCCCTTGCTCTTCTGTTCCTTGCTTTCGCCGAAGGATTGAAAACCTGGGTTTGTCTATTCTGTAGAATGCCTCTTAACAAATTAGTGCGTCCTTGATAGTCAGTGGTCTGGCATGTGCTTTTAGAAGTTGTCAACCACGGCTGTAACTGAGCACCGATATTCACGTGGACAAGTTTTGTGAATGTGGCCCAGACACGGCCTTGACAGTCTGAAAATGGGTTTTTAGAGTATTCAAATCGCCGTAGCAATACTGCATAAAGTTTGCAGTCGCCGGAAACAAGTGTGAGTATAAAAAAATCCACGCAGAATCTCCCTTGTAAGTTCTGTAGGTGATGCCGAAGTGTTGAGCTTTACATGAGGAGGCGGCTGTTCCTGGAATGTTGATTTTAGGCGGCACTGGCATCCGTTGCTTCTTTGAGGTTTGCTGGTGGTGCCACCTGTGGCAAATGCTGGCAAAAACAAAATGCACAAGGCTCATAGAAGCCTTGCGCAAGCCACCTGCTCCTCCCCATTTTTGCACTCCTTTCTTCATTTCAGTTTTTTATTTCTAATGCCGATGCTGCTCCACTAGAAAGCCATACCATTTGTTATGTTTTTTTGTTGCTGTCCTAGCGTGCCATCTGCCGCATACTTTTCTTATGTGCACATGATCTGTTAACACAGATGAAATAAATGATGTCGCAGTGTAAAAGTCTTCCTATTTTATTGAATACCTTAGACACTACAGCGATCTTAATACAAAAGGGATAACTGCGCTACCTGACACACACGTAACAACCATAGACACACACAGGTGCAGTGTGTGTGTCTACGGTTGTTACGTGTGTGTCAGGTAGCGCAGTTATCCTTTTTGTATTAATATGCACCAACTTGCCCACCAACAAGTTCTTCTAAACTACAGCGATGATGCATATTATTGTTTTATGCTTCCTTGGCAAATTAAGACGTGTGCACAAAATACATGTGCTTTTAGCTCAGTACAAGACTTATAAAACATTAAGATAACTGAAAGTTATGTTTTTAACAGGTGCAGTATGGTTGCACAATGCATGCACGAAAGTACTAAAGTGAACGGGCAACCATTTGTCACATCGCGTTTCTTTTTTATTTCCCAGACTCTATTACAATCATCAGGAACCTTAAATTGCATAATAGACAGACAGACAATGAACTTTATTAAGATAGTCCTGAGGAGCACCGCAGCCGTTCAGGGCGGCAGCGCCGCGGGCCGCTCCCACGTGGGGACGGGGAGGCCAAGCCTCACCGCCGCGTCGTGGGCCCTCTGGACGGCCCTTAATTGGTGTAGTAGATTCGAGCTCCTTAGCTCGGAGCACCACTCTTCTTCAGTGAGGCGTTGAGGGCCCCGTAAGGAGGGACACCGCCAGAGCATGTGATCTAAACTGCTTCTCGCGCCACAATCGGGACAGTCCGGTTCAAAAGCATCCGTGTAAGAACTTAGGGTTGATAGACTAGGATAAGACATGGTCTGCAGCATGCGAAGCGTGGCAGCCTGAGGCCTGGAGAGTTTCTCGTGCGGAAGAGGAAACGTTCGCCTAGACAGCTGGTAGTGCTTACAAACCTCGTGGAACGTGAATAAAGGATCTCGAAAAACCTCCCGACCAGTCCCCGAGGTACCGCCACCGTCCAACCCGGCGCGGTGGGTTAGCTCGCGCGCGCGGGTGTGGGCGACCTCGTTGAGGTTAGTCAGAGAGGATAAGTGCGACCCGAGATGAGCCGGAAACCACGTGATGGTGTGTGAGGAAATGACTCTGTCACCTAGGATGTGTGCGACCTCGGCGCAAACGGAACCTGATGCAAAGGCTCTGACAGCCGCGCGAGAGTCGGTGTAGATTTGATGCCTATTCTCGTCAAGTAAAGCGAGAGCCACCGCGGCCTGCTCGGCTCTAGCCGGGGTGGTATTCATGAGAGATGCAGAGTTGAGAACTGCGCCACTGTGGTCCACTAGGACGGCCGTGAAGTTTGCCGATCTGCCGTACTGCGCGGCGTCCACAAAGCATGCGGAGTGCGGGTCATCGCGAACTTGTTTTAGTAAGGCCTCCCCTCTGGCCCTTCGCCTGCCTGCATTGTGCTGTGGGTGCATGTTGCGGGGAAGCGGGAAAACAGTTATACTGGCTCGCTGCTCCCTAGTAAGGCTAAACTTGCATTCTTCCTCAAGAGATGGATTACAACCCAAAACCGCCAGAATCTCCCTGCCAGCGGGCGAAGTAGACAGCCTGGCAACCTGAGCCGTGTGCTGCGCCTCGATAATTTCCTCTAACGTGTTGTGAACCCCGAGCTGCATTAGTCTCGCTGTGCTGGCATTCATCGGAATACCCAGCACCCGTTTGATGCTTTTTCGAATGAGTATATTAAGCTTCGCCTTTTCGTGATTCTGCCAGGAGTGCATGGCGGCCACGTATATGACGTGACTCATCAAGAACGCGTGGAATAGCTTCAAGAGATTGTCCTCCCTGATTCCACCTCGACTGTTCGAGACCCGAGTAATTAGCCGTACCATGCTGTTCATCTTCGCGGTAATTTTGGCGATGGTATGCCCGTTGCATAAACGCATATTTATTAAAAAAGAAGCTTGTGACTTTTCTCGATTTAGCCCCAGTGGTCTGTAAC
Source organism: Rhipicephalus sanguineus (assembly GCF_013339695.2). Taxonomy (NCBI): domain Eukaryota; kingdom Metazoa; phylum Arthropoda; class Arachnida; order Ixodida; family Ixodidae; genus Rhipicephalus; species Rhipicephalus sanguineus. The sequence goes on along the minus strand of NC_051179.1, from coordinate 126,799,075 downwards.
ATGAATTTTTAATTATGGAAGGCATAACTTAAAATTTGAAAAGAAATATGCACGCTTGTAGTATATAACTATAAATACTACACAAATTAGGAGATCAAGGTGCGTTGTTGCGACCTGAAATGTTATGTATGGTTGAGCAGCGATGTCAGAATCCTTCACGAAAGTTATCAGGGTGTTCAAATTTCCGGCATTAAACCAGCGACAGAAACATGCGTCTGTGTGGAAAAGTCAACTGCCTGAAACACTAGAGAAATGCTTGACATCATAAAAATGAGTAAGAGCTATTGGATAGAGCATTTGTGCAAATTTTCGCTGGGAGGAACAACAATGGCTGAAGGTGGAGCTGGCATTTTTCCTTAGGTTTTAACCGACTACACATCCTACATTGGCACATAAAATGTGCATCAAGAGCTTTACACTAGTGTAACAAATGGTGACTGCTTACACGTTCACTCACCTTTGTGGAAACAGTATTTCAATTGCATTGCAATATTAAGAAATGAAAGAATGGTAATGACACACTGGTTACCACAGAGTGGTTGTAAGACGACGCGCGAGGCCGTGATACTGGTAACTGTACTGAAGATGTAGGGTTACAGCCCACTAGAATATTCTAGCGTATTGTCGTATAAGCTGCAGTCATTTCAGTGGCTCCAAGAATGCAGCTCCAGTCTTCCTACTCAAGTCATCAAACTGCTGCGAACTGGAGGAACACAGATTGATCACAGAAATTCGCTCACTGTCACAGAAATGTGCCTTTTGGTGGGAGGCCATCTTGTCTCACTTCTCCTCAAGACCAATTGACAAATGTGCACAGTTGAAGTGCCTAAAGGCATGCTGCTGATGCGGCTGATGTAATGACAGTTACACAAAATCAAGGCTCATCTTCCTACCTGTGGCCAACACTTCAACACAGTTTGAACGTTGTGCCATCCAAGGAAGCAGGCGTGACAAAAGAAACAGTCCAGCCATTATCGATGGTTGCGTTGTCATCTGCACAGTGCGTACTATCGTGGCAAGAAAAAATAAAAACAGCAGGGAAGGAGTACTTGAGGAGATGTCAGAGCATTGAAAGCAAGGAGAGTTGTTACTTAGTCGATGATGTGGCGCATTGTCAAAATGTGGTGCTAGTTTGGTTTTGTGCAACGGAAGCGTGAAATTTCGAAAATGCATGGGATCCTGTGGCAGTTTGGGTGAGGGTGCAACCGCCCTTGGCTGGTCACCAGCTGAGCCGAGCGGTAAAGGCACCATACCAGCGCACAAGGCAGCCATATTTGGTCTTCTCAGTAGTGCTCGTCAGCATCTCGAACGGCCCCCTGGCAGGTCTGCACCACAGCCACTGAAACGCATGCTTCGCATAAAAATTTCGCAAAGTTTGAATTTTCCTGATGTCTACAGTCCTCCCTGCCAGCATTGCACGTCGTGCAGATGGCTTTTATTCCACATTCATGCAATGCAATGAAGCCTTCGTAGAAAGTGTGGTATCGGAGACTACCATCATCATCACCAGCAAGCAGCGCGGCTCACCGGCTGCGTGTTCGGCTCGTGACCCTCGCGCTACGAGTGAACTTGGGTTTGCTTTGTTCCATGCTGATGTGGAATAAAGTGCCACAGATGTTTCGTTAATTGAGTGGCGTGCTTTATAACAGTGGCCACGAAGACAGCGAGGACTTCAACGAGTCCTGGAACCGCAGATCCATGAGCGTGGGATGACCACCAGTGTTTGAAGGAACGTGGTCAACATTCCGAGTTCGCCTCGAAGCATACTTCGAAGCGCAATGACACTTCATTGCTAAAGCAAGTCCTGCAGCGCTTACGTGACTATGGGCTCAGGCTAAACATTAAGAAATGCAAATTCAGACAAGAAGAAGTCACCTTTCTTTGACATCGAGTCGATGCTAATGGGCTCAAACCGAAGGACGACAACATTGAAGCAGTTCTCCAAGCACCGGTCCCCAAGTCGGTGAGCGAACTGAAATCTTTCTTGGGCTTAATCAACTATTATGCCAAATTTTTGCCAAACCTTTCCACAGTACTGGCCCCATTATACAATCTGCTAACTAAGGGGGCTATGTGGAAATGGCAACAGGTACATGAGGAAGCGGTTCGAAAGGTTAAGCAGGCCATACAAGCGTCAAAGTTTTTGACACACTTTGACCCTAACAAACCTTTGAAGTTGGAATGCGATGCTTCACCTGTAGGAGTGGGGGCAGTACTTTCCCATCGCATCAATGGCACAGACTATCCGATAGGATTTTGCTCCAGAACTCTGTCCAAAGCAGAACGAAACTACTCCCAGCTAGAAAAGGAAGCGTTGGCCCTTGTATTCAGCGTGACTCGATTTAAGGACTACTTATATGGCAATCACTTTGTTTTGGTGACCGACCATAAACCCCTGACGGGTTTGTTTAACCCAGGAAAAGCCATTCCTCCCATGGCTGCGGCAAGGATTCAGAGGTGGGCACTTCTCTTGGACAATTACCATTACACATTGCAGTATCGCAGGGGAACAGAAAACTCGAATGCTGATGCCTTAAGTCGCCTGCCATTACCAAACAAACTACACGATACCAGCACAGAAGATCTGCCAGAGTATGTCCTGTACTCGGAATGCTTGGAGAAAAAGGTGATTAGTGTCAGAGACGTGGCACATTTTACAGAAACGGATCCTTTGCTGCAGCAAGTGAAATTTTGGATCAAGAAAGGGGGCTGGCCGAAATTTTTGTCTGAAGAGCAGATCCGCTTCCGGCCATACTTCAGTAAGAAGGCTGAACTCACGTACTACCAAGACTTAGTCTACTGGGGACACCGCATCGTGCTTCCCACCGCTCTAAACCGACGTATCTTGGACTTGCTCTATGAAACGCACCCAGGCATGGCGCCCATGAAGAACATTGCAAGATCCCTGTTTTGGTTTCCGGGGCTAGACAGTGAGATCGAGCGATTGGTGCGGGAGTGTCCTGCTTGCGTACAGGCTGCAGCGATGCCTCCGGCGCAAACACCTGTACCATGGCCCACGACGGGAGAGAAATGGAACCGGCTGCATGCTGACTATGCAGGTCCTATTGAAGGACACATGATACTGGTAGTCGTGGATTCCGAAACGAAGTGGATAGAAGCAGTCCCAACGAAATCTGCAACAGCAGAAGTGACAGTGGAGGCTCTCAGGGCGATGTTTGCTAGGTTCGGTCTACCTCGTACTCTTGGGACGGATAACGGACCTTGGTTCACGGGCTTCCACTTCCGCAATTTCCTGGCTCAGAACCAAGTAAAACACTTGACTACAGCGCCCTATCATCCACAATCAAATAGTTTAGCGGAGCGGGCCGTAAGAACGTTGAAGGAAGGCTTGAAGAAAAACTATGAAATTCCGCTACAAACCCGAATATCAAGACTTCTGTTCCGTTATCGCCGCACGCCAGTGAAGGAGGGCAAGTCACCAGCGGAGCTCTTGCTGGGATGTCAAATAAGAACAAAACTCGACTGCATTATGCCGACCACCGAGGCTGTGAAAGCAAAGCCGTGCAATGAATGTGAACAGCGATGGCAGGCTGGACAGCGTGTTTGGACTCGAACGTTTCAGCCACGGAAAAAGTGGATACCAGGTATCGTGCATGACCAGCAGGGAAAGCGCATGGTCACAGTGGACACGACGCATGGAACGGAATGGCGACATTTTGACCAAGTGCGACGGCGGGACGTTTCGGTCGACGAATCGTGCGACACCGACACGCTATCGCCCCGTCAAGAGCTTTCGGGCTAAAGCACAAGCGATTCGCTGACTCCGGCAACTCAACCTTTGCGGCGCTCAACGCGACAGCGCCGTCCTCCAGATCGTTTGAACTTTTAAGAAGGGAAGAAGCTGTGGCATTGGAGACTACCATCATCATCACCAGCAAGCAGCGCGGCTCGCCGGCTGCGTGTTCGGCTCGCCGGCTGCGTGTTCGGCTCGTGACTCTCGCGCTACGAGTGAACTCGGGTTTGCTTTGTTCCATGCTGATGTGGAATAAAGTGCCACAGATGTTTCATTAATTGAGTGGCGTGCTTTATAACAAGAACTGTTATCTTTCTGCATGGGTACACTGCAGGTACAATGCATTCATATAGGGAACATATGTTCATAATATGGGGCCGCGGTTCAAACTCGAGCACAGGAGTGAAAGATTATTTTCGATTTTTCACATTTTTTTATAGTGGCGGTCGACTTAGCTGACAGAGGGACGAACAGTTTTCTCATTGAGTCTGCACAGGAATGCTTACACACATAGGCGGAGAGTTTTCATTTTACCGGAGGGGGCGGGGGCCTGACTTGCTCCTCCACATTTCTCTCTCACTCTCCCTATATATATATATAGTCCAACTTCCAAATTAAAGAATTTAATGTAACTTTAGTCTCTTAGGTGCCCACGATATCATAATGAAGATATGTAAGTGCAAGACCCTAGATTTATTTTTCAGTTTACACAAAGACATCGATCCACCTTGTAACCCTTGGCTTGAAGCGAAAAAGGTCGCGTAGGCGATGTTTTTCGTTGACTCGTTGACTGTGTCGCTTGAAATCGATTCACGCAGTGCGTGGCGTTAGGCTTTACTTTGTTAAAACAGGCGCCACGCAGGAGAGAGTAGGCTAACGCTATCACTGCAGCTTTAATTATATGCCAGTGAGTTCAATTCAAGATGGCCGAAAGTAATTCTGAGATGGTAGCAAATACCATTTGCTACCACTACACCTTGTGCGAAGCTGCGGTTATGAATCTGGACGAGTAATGGAGTTGCTCATTGGTGGCCAAACTTTTAGTAAAACCCTTTACTGATAAATCAAAACTGCGTACAGTCTTTTCTCGGCACTTTTATAAGCAGGCATGTCGAAGGGTACCAATATGTAGGCAACCAAGAAATTACCCGTTTTTTTATTGGCGAGTAAGTTTGTGCGAAAGCGTTCACTGAGTGACTGTGTCGGGATTGCTTTGTATTCTCAGTTTCGTTTTTGTGTTCTCAAAACCATTCACTACGGGGTTCAAGACAATTAGAGCGCAGCTCTTAGGCGTCCGTTCCTGCGTTGAGCGGCATCGCAGTTGGTGTCGGCGGCGTAATTATTAACCGATAGCGTGAATGAGGACGAAAGAGAGCGAACGCGGAGTCTGTCGATATCACGAGATACTGGCCTCTAACCTTGCTTTCTTCCTCTATCGCTCGTGCGCATGCAGGGCTGGCACGAGCACTGCGGCTGGCTTCGCTTGTTGTAACGGGGCTGTGGGCGTTTCACATGGTTCGCGACAGCTGCAATGCACAGAGTATATAGTGTGCGTAGCACTCGAGCGTTGGCAGTTTCTGTGGCAATATGTAACGAATGTTATGTTGCTACAACTGCGGATAGTCAAAACTTCAAACACAGCTGGCGTTGCCCGAACACGAGGCTGCGCTCATCGATTAGGCAGTATCGTAATCGCCGGTGAATTTTTTAATTTGTCATAGCTTAAGTCGTTGCTTCAGTTGTTCATCAGCACAACATATTCTGCACGTAAAAATCCGTTTGAGGGGCATTTTTCCATTGAATGTTTGACTTGTCACTGGCCCATGTGCCGAACTTTAAATGGCTGAAATGAAAAAGAAGCGGGCATAAACAGCCTCCTGTGAAATAGCTGCCAGACAGGACGACCCGGGGACCTAAGCCAAGCTCTTAAAAACTCTTAAAAACTCTTAAAAAATACCCTCGGCCGGCGCCAGGGGGGGCTCTGCCCCCCCATGAGGCAGTCTGGGGGGGGGGGGGCCCAAGCCCCCCGCGTACTCTCTGCCTATGCTTACACATTTAAAAGTAATATCTGACCCACCACGTTGGTCTAGTGGATAAAGTGCTTGACTGCTGACCGGCAGGTTGCGGGATCGAATCCCAGCCGCGGTGGCTGCATTTTCGATGGAAGTGAAAATGCTAGAGGCCCGTGTACTTAGATTTAGGTACACGTTAAGGAACCCCAGGTGGTCAAAATTTTCGGGGCCCTCCACTACGGTGTCTCTCATAATCATATTGTGGTTTTAGGACGTTAAACCCCAACAATTGTTCATATGTGAAATGGCTATAAGGGCGAATGTATTCTTGACAATTATTTGCGGGACATGCACAAGCCGATTTCCTTTATTGAAGCTTGTTTCCTATTTTAATGAGGTAGGGTTACATGGATATTTTGCGGTATCCGATATTAATAAATCACGAAAAATTGTTCGAAAATTGCCAATTTTCTGTATGGCGTGAAATGCTTCAGTTACATGTTCAAAACAGAAAAAGACGTGAAAACATTTTACGGCAGGTAAAAATGCTTTATTCGTCATATTTCGCACCTTATGTCTGTTCCGCAAGAAATTTTTGCAGCTCCAGAAAGTAAGGCTTCCATCTGACTTGCCGTGGACAAAATGTACTATTCCTCGATAGTTCAATTCAAACTATATGAGGCTATCATCCGTGTGGTAACGTTCAAAGCACGGCACTGCACCATGTTCTTTTATCACGTGCGGGAAATGCAAGGTGCGCATTTTGCCATTTAATGTGCACACTCTCATTCCATAATAGTGCCAATCATGGAACCTGTGCTGCCATCTATGTTTTAAATAGGAAAACACCATTTGATAAGCTGGGCTCATCAAAAGTTTCTTGAAACATTGCTGAAGAGCCTTGATGAGGGCAGGTCGTCATAAGCAAAAAAGTGACGACTGCTCATGACGAGCACAGGTTGTCATAAGCGCTTAAGGGGTTAAGCGTCCCAAGTAAACCTACATAAAGAAATATGCAGTACGTTTGGCTTGTCTGAGCAACATTAATGGCAATTACAAAAGACAACACTGGGTACAGCATCAGAAAAACCAGAAACCAGGCAATTACACAATAGTATAAGTGGTTTCAAAAAAATTTTTAGACACTTGTGAAAAGTATTCATTTTAATAATTGTCATAGCTTCCTGTTTTGTTGTGTATGTGTCAGTAACTCATCTTTTGATACATTGTTGCATATTCTTGGGCAGCCGCTCTTTGGAAGCGGAACCATCGGGCAAACACCAGGACCAAGTCATTGTTGCAAGACAGATCTTGTAAGAGGGCTTTCATGACTTTACTCAGCAATGATCTTTCGCGTTGTCACTCGTAACAACACAAGCCAATTTATTTCAGGATGACGTCGCAGCAGATCCAGTATATGATGCAGCATGGGGCCTCACTCTTGAGTCGGGAAAAGCCGTAGAAACATCACCAGAGCCAGCGTGTGAGCTGGGTCACGTCACAGATAAATCTGTTCAAGTGCGACTACTAACCCACCATGAAGCATCACAAGCAAATGAAAAGAAAATTCTGTCCACAAGTGCTACACAAACAGAGCCTCAAGCTGTTTCTTCAGGTATGTCTCCACATTCGCTGTTCGATAAAGCAAAAGGTCAACTTTGCGGCAAGAGCAAAACAATTATTGCTATAGCAACAAATCGAAATGTTATACGAAGTTAGGCGAGCAGCTCACTGCTTTAGGATTCAGTCTGGTGTCTTTCTACAAAACGCTGGCATAAAGGGTGGTTGTTAACACGTCTTTAGTCACGTTTTTCCCCTCAGAGGGCTGCAGTGAGTGATCAGCGGAGGGATGGGAAAGAAAAAATGGGGGGCTACAATAAAATGGGGTGGCACAATAATGTCTTGCGAGCTTCTGCTCTGGCTATCACGCCCGAGATGAAGCCTGATGCCAGTGGCTGTTGCCTTGGCGTCATTCAATTACTTCTGCAGTGACCATCATAGCTCATTGGCGGCCATGGCGATGCTGCGCCAGGTTGTATTCAGTCCTGGAAAGCAGACTCTCGCCATTCAGGTGGATTGAGGCAATTAATGGCCCATTGTCTGTGGTCCAAGTTCAGCAGGCAGTCCCAGATGATGTGCTCAAAGTCTGCCCGAGTGTTGAAGGGGCTGCAGACGCCAATGTGTGAGGTTTCTAGTCCATGGGGTTCTTTGTTTCAGTGAAGACGCTGCACGAGAAAGGGATTGAGAAGCGTTCGGGTCTGTATACCTGCCGCAGCAGTGCCTGCTGCTGGCGGGTATCGGCGCTTGAAGGAAGGGTAGGTATATGGAATGTTTTGGATACTCCAAGAGATAGCAGCAATGGTAATGCTTTGGTTGGGCTGTTCCATCCATGGGACCATACCAGACCCTGTGTTTCAGTTTCTTGAGGTGCATTGCACGATATGTATTCAGGTGGTTTCGACTGCACGGATAACATGGTGTGCACTAGTCAGTGTGCCTATAAAATCCTAAGATTTTGTTCTAAGATGAACCTGGCTTCAAGAACAATACGACTGAAGAGCTCAGAAAAGCGCCTCCCAACACTGCAGTTTATTCCAGTGAAAGAACACAAGGTCCTTCTGGCATGCGCTGTACCTTGTTTTTTTTTTTCTTTCCTTCTAGCACGTGCTATTTTCGTTATTATCAGTGCCCGTTCATTTCCTGGTATACCAATTTGTCCCAGGAACCAATGCATTTGGAAATTATGCCCTTGGTCTTGGATATGACGCACTTAGAAATGTAGTTGTTGAACTGCAGGGGTGGTTGTGCGAGTGTGTTTTTACACATTTAAAAGGCGCAGTGGGAGTCTGTAAATACTCTGTGGTGACATTTAGCATCTTTTGGCAAATTGTGAGCGGTGGACTCGGCATGTTTGGGAAAATCTTAATAGCATACAGTTCTGATGTAGATGTGAGAATGATGTGGCTCTTTAGATGGAATTTGCTTCCTGTTTTGTTTGCCTCCAAGTCCATGCTGTAGAGAACACCAACAGTTCCTCTTGTTGTTCGATGGAGGCATCCACGCAAACTATTTGACAGGTGCTATAGGGTGGTTACCATTGCGTATCTGCTCCTTGTATTTCTCATGGATTCGGGCTTGCCTCTTTGCCGAGTGTCCGTTGCAAGTGTTCTTTGGCAAGGTTTGGGGTCTGCAGTTTGTGTGTGCTCCGAAGGGGGAGTATGTGCGGTAACACAGGAAGGTTAGTTACGTCATGCCCAATTTTAGCAATGGCTCTCCCTGCTTGCTAGAGTTCAGTAGTGCGATACGCATCAGCTCGTGTCTAGACAAGAGAACAGCAATGTCTACCATAGCTAAAGTAACCATATTTCGCAGACTCCAAAGCGGGTCGGGGAGGGGGGGGGGTGTTTGCGGAATGACAGAAGGAAGAACATGTCATGCAGCTCAAACAGAAGATTCCACTTTTAACAGCTGAGCTGTTTTAGGCTTGGAGTAAGTCCGCGTAGCATACACAAAAACTCGGGCGTTTATGCGCCAGAGGAATTAGGCAAGCCCTACTACCGAGTCAGCAGGTGCGACGGAAAGTGAAGACATTAGAGGTAGAGAACGGAGTGAAAAAAGGTGATGGAGCGCAGTGGGGAAGGAGGTTGGAGCATGGGGTGGGAGAGAGTAAAGCCTAGTAAAACGAGGAGTGCTGAGGCAAAGACTCTGGAAGGAGGACCAGGCGAATGATGAGCAAAAACTCTGCTCGGTGAAGTCGAGAGGAGGAACGAAAGGAGGAGGAGAGGAGATAGGAAGTGGAGAGAAGGAGGAGAAGAATTAAATAAAATGCAGTAAAATTTCGAAAGGGGATTCAAACCAGAATACCCGCGATCCGAAGGTGAGCGTCGTAATGAAGAGGCTATCCAGGCGCGGTAGCTGAACAAGCCTTTATGGGAACCATATATGTGTTGCTGTGGGTGAGAGAACGAGAAAAGATAGAGAGAAAGCGAACAAAGATAGAAAGAATGAAACGCCAAAAAAGTGAAAGAAATAAAGATAGAGAAAGAAAGCAGATCATAGCCATGTATAGTATAGTAGAGCAAAGGGTTGTAGTGGTTGGGCTAGCTGACCACGACTACGAGCCGCCTTTCGGCCGGAAGTGGGACAAAACACCGTCCCACAAGCAGGTTTGCAGGACAGCAGGACCTCAGCCGCAGAATTAGCACATGTCCCACGTGAATCGGGACGTCTGGTCGCTTTACCCATACCACAAGACGTTTTCAATGCAGGGAAGGGTGTATACTTTGGAAGCCATGTGATCACTCTCCTGGCCTTTTTATTGAGGTGCTGCAGAGTATGCAACTGTGTTCCAGTGTTCGGCCGAAGGAAGGTGCCATACGCGATACGAGAATGTAAGAATGCCTGTACAAAGTGCTTGATTTCCTTCTCTCTCACGCCCCTCATACACTTGGCGATCATGTGAAGAACTTGATTGGAGCCTGCTTTGTAGCTTTTTCTGTTTGATGGAACCATGTTGTGAATATGAACTGCGCACACGAGCATTCCATGTAGGGAAACTTTCTTAATTTGTAGCTGCTCGAAACGTCGCATAACTATGCACTAAACGTTAGTACTGTGAAACCTCTCAATAGCGAAAGGCCTCAAGAACAAAATTGGCGCGGCAATGAAGATATCTGGTGTCCCCAGCGAACGTCCATAAAGTTCAATGCATTTGGCCCCTCTCGGCAGCAAACAGACCTTAAAAAGTGCTCCCACAATAACAAAAGTTTCAGGTTGTGACCCGCAACATTATTTCAACCCATGAGCTAGTTGGGAACCCAGAAGTTCGAAAATTGCAGCACCGCTCATTCGACAAGTCAGGCACATACGTTTCTGCCAATAAGCATTGGTGCGACCATTGCTGTTTACATTCGGTTGGGTGATGAGGATAGCAAGAAGACTTCTTTTTCGATGAGAACAGTTTTTTGCTGACGCCTATGTTGTCAACTATGTCAGCACATGACGTTTAAAAGCGACAGCATCCACGAAAGTGGCGTCATGCAGACAGACATTCTGTAGACGGCCTAACTGCTTGCTGTCGCGCGACTCTCCGTGTGCACACCGAGATCGCCTGTGCTTTGCTTACATGCAGTGTTAAGCCTTTTGGAAAGATGCCGCCTCCTATAAAAAGCTTAAGTTTTTCATGCTTCAGTAGAAATTTACCATGATTATCGAAGCTGCAAACGGGGAGGTTCGAGCCGTCCAGCTCCTTCAAAGCTGTGTGAAACAAAGGAAGATCAGCAACTTCTTTAAAATATTTCGGTTGTACTAGGTAATTGGTGTGTGTATTTTTGTATTTTAGTGGCAACGAAATTCTTATGAGAATGAACAAAAATTGCTTCCTCGTCGATTTCGTATTAAGGGTTTCGACTGTATGCATTAACCACCAAGTCCAAATTAGCATTTCCTGATGCGCGCCATCACCGCCAATACCGAAATACATACAGTGCCATCACAAATATTGCCTAAAGTACCCACCACAAAGCCTATTTTTTTTACTAAAGTGTGGAAAAGATTCTGGCTCTCTCGTAGATACCGCATCGTTAAGGTGTACGGCAAGTGGCATTTCGGAACTATTGCAGGGTCAGGGATATGCAGCGACTGACATACCGAGAGAACAGACAGTATTGGCTTTCTGCGATACGTGTCTATGCGTCTGTACTACAGTCTGTCACTAAGTGAAAACTGACACAGTTTTCATTAAAGCGTGGCATGGCTGTATTGATCTGACAGTCCCTCGCTAGCTGCGTACAATGCGCTCCCTACTCATGTCACGGCGTCATTTCCGGGCCACTTGCATACATCGTATGTGCATTTGTTGCGGGAGTGTTCTTTGTATCCACTCTGCTTCAGTACGTGCACAGATGCGGTGATTACCTTGTTGGGTTATCGCGGCGGCAACAAGTGCGCATTGCTTGATTGACGACCTTCCAGCAGCATCGCTGCTGGACGAGCTTCCAGCAAGCAATGCGCACTCGTCGACTCTCTATTGGTCCTGGAATGGAGAGAGGCGCATTTTAGGTTGCCGCCTAATAAAAGAGTGCAGTATGGCTGCAATAGCGCTATGTTTGTTGTACCGTACGCGCGCATGTGTCGTGATAGTTTGCATGCAGCAAGGTTTCATGGTGACCACGACCTGCGATGCTCAATTCAGCATGATACTGTAATTTCATCAGCACCTGGCGCGCAATGTGTGTTTGTACTGCCTAAAGCACCTTCAAGTTCGATTATTGGAAAGGTTGTATTAAATCGTTGCCTCACACTTAAGCATGATCCCTCACATAGGTTTTGCCCGGGGCAACATTTTTCAAGAAGAAAGATGTCTGCCGCTTTTTTTTAGAGTTCTGCTTTGGTGATGCCCTCCGTCAGTGCAACAGCTGCTGTGCCATCAGATGTCCTTGCGCCGGCCCAGGAGGGCTCTCAGGATACCCCACACTTTGTTTGAAATTGTTGATCCGTTAATATCTTCTTGTATTTCTATTCGCTGCTCAGAGGCTAGCTCCCAGTATACTTCTAGATTTCTTTTTGTAAAGAACGCAGTTGCTTAGTCGTGTCTGCAAGCATCTCTTTGCTCGATATTCTCACAAAAAGTTTGAGCTTCTGGTTTCATAAATGCAGGAGGTACCTGTCAGGGTCTGGTCGATCACCAGAAACATCCAGCGTCTGTTGCTGCATGCTTGTCATGCATCGTAGCTTTCGTTAAGGCATCAAGGTCTGTAATATGCTGTTTGTGCCTGTTTGAGATAATTATCTCAGTGTGTAATCATACTCTCGCCTGTCCGCGTGAGGTGCAGCATGAGAACCATTTTTTTTTCAGATGTCGTGGCAGTAGGAAGATAGTCACTGCCTAGAGGACCTTCAAGAAGCTTGGCAGTGATAGGGTTCTGGTTACGAGAACCCATTAAGTTAGGCGTTAAGTTAGCGATCACGTCGGGATGTCTCCCCCCCCATATCCGGATTGTGACTGTGGGCGTACATGATAGAGCTGCTGTGTCATGCTGTGTATGAGTGGACTGTGTCGGCACTGTCAGAGGAGACAGTAAAGCAGCCATGTTAACTGATTGAAGTGGTGGAGACACCTCAGAAGGCGATACGGTTTCTTCAGCGAGTGGAAGCGACTTTCGTGCTATCTGTCCTCTTCCATGCAAAGTAAGGGGTGAGAGTGCAGCGTGTACGAACGGTACAAAGGTAATGAGCAGTCTACTGATCTTTGTTGACATAGTGCATGTGACCAATGCCCTTTTAGAGTGCAGCTTTTAGGCGGCCCATTCCTGCGTTGAGCGGTGTTGCCGTCGGCATACCGATAGACATGAAAACAATAAAATGACAGAAAAATACCTAGGATAGCATGGGATTTGAACCTGGGCCCTCTTCGTGGCAGTCGAAGTATTCTACCGCAGAGCCACGCTGATACTTGAGACTCACTTGCAACAAGACCCTTTACAGGTGTGATGTCACGCAAAGAATTGCGTTAACGTGTAATATAGCGTCGCAGAAGAGTAAAATAACAACCATTCATCATACAATGCTAATTGCGCAATGAGTGTTTGGTTTAATGCTTCCCAACCACTGTAAAGTGTTCAGCCATAATTCTTCGTCATCAGCCACATGCAGCATCAACAAAGTGCGCATAATACCTTACAGATGTGTAGCAGGTACCTCGTTTATCTGCAGAAAGAAGAATAATAGTGTAGTGGGTGCTGTCCTACATCACAAAAATTGTGATTTATGGCCTAGTCGATACCTTGCAGAAAGTCAAAACTTCATACACTGTTGGTGTTGCCCCAACATGAAGCTAGGCTCAGAATTCGCATTAGGCAGTATCGTAATGATCGGTGATTTTTTATAAAAGTTCGCAATTGCTGCCTGTGCACGACTCACCTCCACGCCACCCCACCCCCACCTCGCTGGCCTTTCGTGTGCCTTCATGCAATGGGGATCACTGGCACGTTTAATCTCTGCTTGAGCAGTGACCGTTGGCAGCCTTTGCACGCTTTTACTCACACGTTTAACACACAACACATGGCACGATGTTAGAAATCTGTTGGCGACGGCGAAAATTAGCCTCGAGTGTCCGTCTAATTGCTATCCCAATAATCACAGAGGGACTGCATGCATTATTCTCTGTGGTCGTAGCTGAACGCAGCTTTGCACCTAATATCTACCTGAATTTAGTTGTATGACAAAGACAATCATTTCCATGCAACGTGTGCTTCCAGGACGCGCTGGCTATTGCACTCAGTAATTTGCAAACCAACAGAAACGATGTATCGTGTGTCTCTGTATTCAGTGTTATAATGATGACTTGCGTGCGTTATTTTTTGCCGACCTATGGCCCCGCGGCCATAGGTCGGCAAAAAATGTGGAGCTCACTCAGACTCACTCACGAAACATATCTTACCCTTAGGGCTCACTCGGACTCAGACTCACCGAACTTTTCCTCATCTGGACTCACTCGGACTTAGACTCACTATAATTTTTCTCAACCGGGCTCACTCGGACTCAGTCTCACCAAAATATAATTCACTCGAACTCACAGCTCGATCTGAGTCTGAGTGAGTCGACTCATGAGTGCGTTAGCCTATAATTATCATTTTTCTACCATAATATCAATGCTCTTTAACGCCAATATCTCGCATAATCGGTGCGCTACTTAGCACCTTTTGATCTCGTGCCTTCAAATACGAGTTATCTGAGCTTGCAGTTCAGGAAGGAGCTTTTTATTGAAAGAGATGACTCACACAAGATATTTTTATCAGTAACTTCCCGTGAAAAAGTTCGCGGGGGGAGGTCAAGGCACTTCCTGCCCTTTTCCCTCCTCAACTCACGCCTTTGATCAATAAATATTGAGCTCACGTATGAACGGTAGCGCGTTGAAGTATATGGGACTATACGTGAGTATAAACGTGAGCCGACATAAGGCTGATAGTAATGCTGAAGTGGAGTAGATAGGACCATAGATCGGCAAAAAATGTGGAGCTCACTCAGGCTCACTCATGCAAGATATTTGCCCTTAGGGCTCACTCGACTCAGACTCACCAAAATTTTCCTCAACTGGACTCGCTCAGACTCACAAAAACTTTACTCACCCGGACTCACTCAGACTCAGACTCGCATCTTGATATGAGTCTGAGTGAGCCTGAGTGAGTTTGCCGACCTATGCCCACGGCTATCGGCTTCTGAAAAACATGGCTACAGACATCAACAAGCAAGTGCACTCGCGAGCGCTGTGCAACCAACCAAAGTAACGCAGTGCAATGACACTACCTTTCTACTACCTGCGCGAAAAAGAAAGATCGAAACTTGTGAAAATGTGGCTGAAACATGATCAATATTTGTAAGAAAAAAGCAGTTTCAGGGTTTCGGCATGACACAACGTTCGATGTATCGGATGTTTCACTGTGCGGGTGTTTAATATACATGTGTACCAGCCCTATACTTCTGCATGGGATGTTCAAGGGGATTTCTCAACAGTTCGATATAGCCAAAAAATGACAAAAATCCCGAGTTTGGTATATCCGGGATCCACTGTAACCACGGCCAAGATTTGTGATTCAGAGATAACTGTGCACTTGGCCGATAAGACCATGCTGCCGCAAAAATTTTGGAATAAATGCATTAATAAGCTGTGGGGGATATAACCATTCCAGCTGGTGTCTGTTTCTCACGGTGCCTTGCTTTCTCCTCCGCTCAGAGGTGTGGCGTAGCCCGTCCTCGTTACTGCTCCAAATCGGCAACATAACACTACATCAGTGATTACTTCATCGGTGTGCAGCCATTGACTGAGGCAGGCTTCCTCCACATGTCGATTGTGTCACCTGCTCGCAGGTGCCACACGGGTAAGCGCGGTGTGAGACATTGGCGAGTCAAACAAATATACGACAGGTGCAACAACTGCACAGCATCATTCACATCGCCCCAGGGCCAAGGGGCAATATTCTAGCGCAGAGGACCAATCGAGGCGGTGAGTGCTACCTAATGTTGCTAATGAGCGACATTAGGTCACTTGGCAGCAGAAAAGGACAGTTGTGGGACAAGCTGCAGAAACGCAGGAGAGGGTCGTGGGAATTGTTTTCTCAAACAGAGTGCAGTGATGGGAATGCTGCTACAATTGCTCCAATGGGCTACATTTAGTTGAAGCTTCTACATCCACGCTACAAATTACAAACTGCTTTAATGTTGCATCAATATGCGGCCCTCAACATTCCACGAAATAGTAAAAACAGCCTTGCCAAACTCGGAGGCTACAAGCAAGATAACTTGTGCTCCATGCCAGATAGCGGTTATCACCGCCCTATGTATAGTGTGCCATTACTTCGGCCTTTCTCAAGGTAGAAGTGATGCTGTGGGAAGCTCCCTGTGATACTCAGATTCAGTGTGCATTTGTGCATAAATCTGTACATAAGACGATTTCACATTTTCACTAGCACTTGTAGCTTCTACGTATGGCTCCCAAAGGTTCGCAAAGTACAATAAGTTGGCACATTTATACCACTGGTGTAGCCTTCATGGAAGTGAAGCAACAGCCAGTACTTTGACAGCTTTGTTCAAGGCTGGCACATTTTTTTGTTTTGCGCCATCTTGCATACATTATATTCGAGGAAACTAGCAGCACCTCATGCAGAAGTCACCATTAAGATTTGGTTAAACAGAAGTCTTGTGAATTTATTCTGAAGAAGAAACCAGCGAAAAAAATAAAGACAGAAAAGAACAACCAGACAGGACAAACGCTCGACTTGAAAACTAAATGTTTACTGAAGAAACCCCGCACACCCACACACATGAACGAGCAGCGCATGTGTAATCAGGCCATTTGAGCCGTGTCAAAGCTGCACACCTCACACTGCAAAGCCATAAAACGTGCCAGTGGGGTACAAACAGCACATTGTCATGAAACACCAGAATATTAATGCCACGTGCACCAGTATTGTGACAGCTTTGTTCCTGGTTGGCACATTTTCTGTTTCGCACCATCTTGCTTGCGTTTGAAGGAACTAGAAAGACCTCATGCAGCAGTCACCACTATGTATTGGTTAAAACAGAAGTCTTGTGAGTTTGTTTTATCATAGAGAGCACCCGCACAGCTTTATATGGAGTTAGTAGTGGTGCTGCAGTTGAGTGTGACCAGCTTTGAAGAAGAAATCAGCTATTTAAATTGAAAAATTGTTTGAGAGCAAGCAGTGCTTTCACTAAACAAACTTTTATTTGTGGTAAAAACATCAGATTATCTCTTAAGCATGTAGTAGGCTGAGGGCCAAGGGTCGGCTGAAGCCCTCAGAAAGTACACAGAGGCAGAGAAAGAAACTGCAGCTTTACTGCGCGGAGTCCCGAGCTCGACTGCCGTCCACCGTTCCGCCGTGAGCGCCTGCCCGAGCTACACATCGTCTTCGCTGAAGCCAGAGCCATACGCACAATGTTAGGATAACTACTTTCTATTCTGTGGAATCCCAAAACCAGCAGCAACACCACACTTCTCACTTATAGTGATTGCTTGCACGATAACAGAGAGATTCTCACATTCTTTACTACCACGATTGTCTGCCGGCATACTGGTTTCCACACTCTGCAATGCACCACACAATTTGAAAGGTGTGTCTGTCAGCAAAAAACCGCATGCACACTTTGTTTAACCCTTTCACCACAGATGCCTGCAGTGGCTTCAATTAATTTAATTAGGCAACAATGTGAAATATGTGAGCCAATAAAATAGCGTATATTTCAACACATTTATCTCCAGTTTATTGAAATTGTAAATGTTTGGTGTAATAGGTAAAAATTACGTGGTGTTCTATGAACATGTCATAAAAAGATAAGTAGTCCATTATACATGCTGAGTTGTAACTGTATTTTTTCTGTTAACTTCTTCCAGCCCTCAGGAACAATAAAAAAAAGCATGCACAAGGTTTTTCTTTTTGTCACATGTTGGGCATTCTAGATAGTGCCTAGGCAACTAGGTATACTAGTTTGACATATTTTTCAGTGATACGAATTTCGTAACTCCACAAGCTTCGCATCATCGAGATTCTACTGTAGTCTACACACATATAGTGTGCTAAAATGAATGAAAAAGTACTGAGTGCATTGGTTTGGTTCGCTGGACATTCGTATCGCACATGCTGCTGCATCACACTACCACAGCTGTTCAGTTCTATATTTCCTGCCAAATTAAAATGTACCTGTTGGTATTGCCCTGTGTATACATAGAGCTTGTCTTTCAGAAAAGGAAACTAGTTTTCTCAAATCAGTTACTGAAGAAGTAGTCGCTCAATGTCAATACTCACAAACAGGCACGTAGGCAAGAAGGGGGGAGGGCACCCCCCTTTCCCGAAATTCGTCCAGCCTTTTATGTTCCCGGGCAACTTTTCTTTTTGCCATGAAAAGACTTTCTTTTGACTAATTAGGCCTTGCCCCCCCCCCCCCCCCCTGGAAAAAAAATGCTGGCTAAGTGCCTGCTCACAAATGTAGTTGATCAAGGACTTTCTAACATCCAAGCCTGACTTATACCCACGGTAAAAGTATGTTTGGGTGTACTCTGTTGCTTGTGCTCGTTTACGAATCGTCTGTGTGCTGCTGTAGATGGTTCTATTCCTCCTAATTAGTAACCTAAAAATTGCATGCATTGGATATTACCAGCACACATTCCAATAGCCTCTTTTTTAAAATCATTTACCATTTTACACTTATGTTGTGGCCTAATCCATTTTGAGCTTTAGATTCTGTAGGTGGTGTGACCATGTCTAGACTGCTACTTCAAATTCGTGAAATATATAAAATAGACTATAAACTTTCTGCCATCTTAGTCGATTGAATTGTGAAGCAATTCATGGATTTCATTGCATTGTTTAAATTTCAGTCATCAAAGTGAAGAAATTGTGCTTCTCTTTCAAGGCACTGGTTCACAATAGCTATTTATTAATGCACACTTGTTTTTATGTCTCTGTGCTCAGAAAATGGTTTTCTAGATAAGTTACCGCAATGTTGGGTTGTGCATGGATTTTACACTGCAAGATGCAAATAATCTTTAAACAGAATCGCTGTTTGTATTCCTGGTGACTGTATTTCCTGGTATCATTACGCTTTCATTGATGCAGTAGAGACATAGTGGGAGGTGTAAACTGTGATAGTAATTAGAAAAATGTCATGCCACTGAAACTCTTACAAAATTTTTTTATGTGCAATTATATAAGTCTCGACGGGTTTTTTCCGTCGCTGTTGCCATCGCCGATGTGCCGTGTAGCTAAATTGATAAGATCCCCGCGCATCTTATGTCCTACCTTGGGAAAGCGCGCAGTGGGGCGACGAACACGGCCAAAGCAGACATCAAACGAGCCGGCCCGTTTCTGTCGCTTGGAGGGTCATGCGATAACGTCACCCTGCTTGGGAGGTCTGCCGCGGGGTGGGGGGTTCGCGCAAGCAGCCTGCTTTATCTAAAGGAGCTCGCGATCGCTGGCCACCAACGCTATCTCACGTCACAGAGGGCGCTCATATATCCTTCAATGTGCTGCGCTCTGCCGAAATGACTCACACAGAATCTCTCCCTGGAGCGACAGTATTCTCTTAACCGCGTTTTGTGTTACACGAGATCGGATACCAAACATTAGCTGCCACCCTCACTTGTATAATACTACAATTTTTCTTCACATTGCTTCGTCCTTCGGTGAAACTGCGACTTTTTTATTAGTGTTCTTCATATCATTCTCTTATTTTACTCATATTTTATTTCTGATGGTTCATGTGTTGGAACATGAAGTGGGTCTTTTGCTGTGCAGTGTTTTATTCATATTTCTATGGCTTAATGTTTATTATTGCATGCACAAAGACATTTCACTCTTAGATATAGCACAGGAATGGCATGTAAATAAAATTCTGTTTTTTGGCACCTGCTGTTCGCATGCAATAATCATAGCTTTCATGTGCAGCAAGATGCAAGTTATCGTGAAATTTGCTGGGTCAGTGTGCTGTTGCCATAAGAGTAGCTTGGTTTTAGTGAGACCTGGTGATCATCTACTTCACTTACATGTAGAGCAGCCATTTTGTATTGTCTCCTGTTGCAATCCAGTTCTCCAAGGCACATAATTTGCATTGCCTTAGTGTGCTCTCGATGGCTTTGCAGGTTCCTTGTTTGTTGAGTCATTGGAGCAGTCTTCCTCACTAGCGTCTGTAGAAGGTCAACGGCATTCCTACGAACAGGGCAGCTGTGTGACCCTGAAGAAGTCAACTATCAACAGACGCCTTCTGAAACATATGGACAAGCCCACCTTACAGTGCCACTTCTGTCCAGCTGCATTTGTTGAAAATTCCAAGCTCTTGGCTCATGTGCGCACCCACACAGGAGAGCGCCCTTTTTGCTGTGTCCACTGCAATGCATCCTTTTCACGATAGAAATGCACCCTCACTTGTTGACCACATGCGCATTCACACTGGAGAGCGTCCCTTCTCTTGTGTGCACTGCAATGCATCTTTTCGCGGAAACTCTCCCTCAATGTCCACATGCGTGCTCACACAGAAGAGCGTCCTTTTTCCTGTGTTCCATTGCAATGCATCCTTTTCGCGGAAGTGCTACAAACTCGCAAGACACATCCGTACGCACACAGGACAGCATCCTTTTCGCTGTGTCCACTGCAGTGCATCATTTCACGGAAAGACAACCTCAATGACCACATGCGCACTCACACAAAGCGTCCCTTTTCCTGTGTCCAGTGTAATGCATCCTTACGCGAAAAGACAAACTCAATGAGCATATGCGCATTCACAGGAGAGCGCCCCTGTGTGGTCCACACATCAGCACATGCGCATCCTTTTGTGTCCCTGCACATTGAAAAGGCCCCTCAGCTCCACATGCGCAGTCACACAGGAGAGTTTTCCTTTTCTGTACTGCGATGCATCCTTCTTGCGAAAAGACTCCCTCAGACCACATGACCACGACCACAGGTGAGCGTCCCTTTTGTGTGCACTGCAATTTACGTATGTGACAAAGGCCGGCCTTGTTGACACATGCGCATTCACTCAAGAGCGTCCCTTTTCCTGTGTCCACTGCAATGCATCCTTTTCACGGAAAGGCACCCTCAATGAGCACATGCGCAATCACACAGGAGAGCGTCCCTTTTCCTGTGTCCAGTGCAATGCATCCTTTTCACGGAAAGACAAACTCAATGACCATATGCGCACTCACACAGGAGAGCGTCCCTTTCCGTGTGTCCACTGCATTTATCGTGTGTAACGAAAGCCCGCCATTGAGCACCTGCGCATTCACACAGGAGAGCGTCCCTTTTCCTGTGTACAGTGACTGTGGGAGGTGCCGGTGGGGCGTGGGGGGGGGCGATTCCTTTACACGAAAAGACACAACTCAAGGAGCACATGCGTACTCACACAGGAGAGCGTCCCTTTTCCTGTGTTCACTGTAATGCATCCTTTACGCGGAAGACAACTCAATACCACATGCGTACTCACACAGGAGAGCGTCCCTTTTCCTGTGTCCCATTGCGATGCATCCTTTTCGCGGAAAGACCAACTCAATGACCACATGCGCACTCACACAGGAGAGCGTCCCTTTTCCTGTGTCCACTGTAATGCATCCTTTATGCGAAAGACATCACTTGTCAGGATGACTGTCCCTGCACATGCGCACTCAATGACACAGGATGAGCGTCCCTTTTCCTGTGCACGCTGTAATGCATCTTTTACGCGGAAAGACAGACTCGGTGAGCACATGCGCACTCACACAGGAGAGCGTCCCTTTTCCTGTGTCCACTGTAATGCATCCTTTTCGCGGCAAAAACCTAGCTCAATGACCACATGCGCAGTCACACAGGAGAGCGTCCCTTCTTGTGTGTCCACTGCAATGCATCCTTTTCTCGAAAAGGCACCCTCACTGACCACATGCGCATTCACACAGGAGAGCATCCCTTTTCCTGTGTCCTCTGCAATGCATCCTTTTCGCAGAAAGACTCTCTCAATGACCACATGCGTACTCACACAGCAGAGCGTCCCTTTTCCTGTGTCCGCTGCGATGCATCCTTTTCGCAGAAAGACCAACTCAGTGACCACATGCGCACTCACACAGTTGAGCGTCCATTTTCCTGTGTCCACTGCGATGCATCCTTTTTGCAGAAATGCCACCTCATGAGACACATCCGTATGCACACAGGAGAGCGTCCGTTTTGTGTGTCCACTGCAATCATCATTTATGATGAAAGGCGAGCTTGTTCACCACATGCGCATTCACACAGGAGAGCGTCCCTTTTCCTGTGTCCACTGTGGTGCATCCTTTGTGCAGAAATTCCACCTCATGAGACATATCCGTACTCACACAGAAAAACGTCCCTTTTCCTGTGTCACTGCAGTGCATCCTTTCCTCGGAGAAATGGCCTTGTCCTGCACATCCGTACTCACACCGGACAGCGTCCCTACTCTTGTGTCCACTGCAATGCATCTTTTTCACGAAAATACAGGCTCACAAACCATGTCCCGTGATCATAAGAAGGAGAAGCCATGAATGAGTTTGGGACCTAAAGGCTTCCTATAAAGATGGGGTGGTCTAGCAGGGACGGCGGAGTTTGTTAAGGTTGACAGTGTGCTTGGTGTAAGGTGAAGAAAGACAGTTGGTTTGGCAATTTGCTAGCGAGAATGGCACGTAGGCATGGTAGGGAAGAGAAGAAGTAAAAGGGAGTGGGAATCAAATGCCAGCTTTTTCGGTAGGTTTTTGGTTTCACTGCCAGTGCAGCTGGGCACCCACTCTAGTGGGCAGAGAAGGTACCCCAGCCTGGTGTTCAGTGTTCTGGGCACTCATTTCTCGTGAAAGTGGCTTCTTCATTCCTCTAACACCTTTCACTTCCATGTCCCCTTTCACGAACGATGTTGCGCCATGCTTTTTTATGGGTTGGAGAAATGCATGTGTTATTCTAAATCACTTCTACTTGAGTATTGACACTAATGAGCACCTGGGCGGCATAACTCTGCTTCAGAAAAACAAAATTGGCTGCAATACTTCCTGCTTCACTGGAAATGTCGACGAAAATGATAGTCTTCTGCCATTTATGTTTTGCCTTGCCTCAGGCAGCGCCTCCTCCATGTTGAATTGGCCGCATCTGGCTGGCATTGATAAATAGAGGAGGCGCTGCATGAGATATGGACGCCATCTGACAGTGGCGTCTGGAAACATGAGCTTGTGCATAAGCCAGGGCCACTTTCAGGTGGCAGCACCATATTGTCGGCAGAGTTTTCTTTTTTTGTGCATAGTCGCATTTTCAGGGCAGCCTAAGAAACACTAGGGTCTTTAGAATTACTTATATGTATTTTCTAGTAGAGGAACACACCATATAATACTTGCATAGTGATGTTGCGCCTCAGGTACGCGTAATATTTTCTTTTTAATTGACAATGTTTGCAAGTATCAATGCAGCTACCAGTTCAAGATGGCTGGGCGTTCAGAATCGTGTGACAGACAGACAGACAGACCAAATTTTTGCCTTCAAGTATCCCAAGAAAGGCTATCGTCTTTAAAAACTAGTGAGTGTCCACAGGCACTGGGAATCATAGCTTGTGCCTCCCACTTTGGAAGCAGACCCTCTGAACACTTCATCATAGCTGGATTATGAAAAGTGAATGCAATGGGAAGGTGAGGAGGTGAAATAATAAAAATGACTTTTTTTTTCTTTGCACTTTGTAAAGTGCCCCCCTTACGTATATGTTTAGATCTCAAGTGTTCAGATATCAAGTGATGCTATGCTGTGCTGTGCTGTATACATGTGCGCCATGGAAATGTAAGAAGAATAAATTTTGAGTTCATTAGATCAGGATAGGAAATAAAGCTTACAGAGTAGATCACTTTACACCCTTAAGGATGTTTTATCGTGCGTATCACTAACGACCTTACAATCTAGAATAAAGGCGCTTTCACGAATCAAAGCAGCAATATCAAAGGAGGCTTGCAATTGTCTAAGCACCCTTATCATTGCAAAACAAAAGAATAATTCAAGGCTACCAGTTTGAGAACGTCCACTTACACTGGCAACGAAGAGATAAAATTGCACATGCACATACACTCATACACACCTACATAGCAAAGTAAGGGGCTACATCGAGTGACTGTGCTACACAGTCATGTACCGATTAGCATAAAGAGAGCGATAAAGCAAGCCTACGTTATGGTTCATAGTTCTTTAACAGCAAAAAGTTTACTTATGTTGAGGCATCAGGTTCAGTTTTACAATCAGGCTGACAAAGAAGCAGCAGTACCGTACTAAAAGTGCTGCTTGGGAATTTGAGCATTGTCGTACAAATAATGTTGACGACCTGGTCACCTTAACATGACTAATATTTCTGTTGTTTTGGACCTGGAGGGTCGTGTGGTGTTTGCAACCGCAGGGTAGTTTAGAGGGACTGCGAAAATAGTGTGACGG
>NC_051179.1:126707744-126774769 GCF_013339695.2 Rhipicephalus sanguineus | reverse complement strand
TCGTTCATATTCTAACGTCGTCACGGAAACGTAATCGCCATGTACAATATCAATATATAATCAAGCTGCTACACACACTTGATGTTATTCCAGATGAAAGGCTCGCTCTACTAAGAGCCAGCTCTTTGCACGTGTCACTTCAGTTGGCACAGAATGCCTTAGACCATGCAATGCACAACGTTCGCGCGTTGCTCGAAGGCCCGACCTAAGCTTTGAGGGGTCCGAGTCCGGCCCTGCCCGGCCCGCAGCCTCAAGCCGGGCCCGGCCCGCGGCTTCAAGCCCGGGCCCGGCCCGGGCCCGTACTTTCAAGCCCGAGCCCAGCCCGGGCCCACCGGAAAACGTTTCGGACGACCCAGCCCGGCCGCGGGCCCGGGCTTTTCGGGTCGGCCCGGGCCCGTGCAGTGCTCTAATTCATAGTCCACAACGCAGAACATCGATAGCGTGCACGGCTTCATTGCGGAGTGCATATGGACCATTACGCGTCTTTAACATGACAGATGAGACGTACCTCGAGGTATACGTCCTGCACGGTGTAATCGCGACTTGGGAAATGCATTTCGCTTTGAGTCGGGCGTCGTTCCCAAGAAACACACGTTTTAAACGTGTTAAAGACATTTTATAGAAGTTTTGTGTTTCATGGGTTGTCGTCGATCGTCTGCTCTTCACCTAAACGTGATGACGAGCCTTTCTCCTTTTATCAAGTTCGCTTCTCGGAAGTGCCTGTCCAGCTTGAAGATCTTTTTGAAGCCGCGCTGCAGGCGGTACATTGTGAGGCGCCGCAAGTGCACCGCGAGAGCTCTCTACGTGCGCGGAAGCGAGCGCAGGCGCGTTGGAGAGAAGGAAAAAACGCGCGTCGTTTGTCTCCAGTTTCATTTTTAGATGCGAATTTTCTCTACTGCGCAACGCCGTGATGAGCTCGAGCGCATGCGCGTCCCCTCCCCTTCTCTCTCCTCTCCTACGCTGCCCCCCTCTCGCCCGCCTGTCGACCGCGTTCCCCGCTCGCCCTGTGAGAATTAACGGCCAGGCTAGAGGGAAGACACGACGCGCGTAGTGTTCCTCTTCGCGTTCCACGACGCGAGGTCAGTAGCATGCCCAGCGAACGCCAACGGAACGCGATCGTGCAAGTGCTCCGCTTCGCATCGCTTCATGGTCCCCTTTAGCGGGAGATGGTGTAATTTTTTGTGTTAGAGATGGTGCCGCCTGTCAACATCAGCAGTGCCACTAAGCGATGGATCGCGATGATAATTAGGCGCATGGTGAACCTTGTTGGTGTACGCTATCTCAGAATTAGCGATCTTAGCCAACAATATTGCGGCGGCACGGCCGTCTCTGCTCTTTCATTTCCCTTACGCCTTCTACCTTCAAAATGGTGGTTTAGCGGGCTTGTTGGTACGTACACATTGTTTTTCAAACAGCGCACCAACGGGGCACTGAGAATAGACCACACAACACTTGTGCGGCCTGTTCTCAATTGCCCGGTTCTGCGCTGTCCGAAAATAAAAACTATGTGCCTTTTAACCGTGCTCGTCCAGATAAAGTGCTATACCTGTGACCATAAGTCGGCAAAAAATTGGAGCTCACCTCAGACTCACTCAGTAAATATATTTTGCTCTGAGGCTCACTCGCGGACTCAGACTCGCCAAAGTTTTCCTCAAGCAGTCTCCCCTCGGACTCAGATTCACTCAACGTTTTCGCAACCGGACTCACTCAGACTCAAGCTCACCAACATATTAGCACTCGACCGGACTCACTCAGACTCAGACTCACGGCTTCACCTGAGTCTGAGTGAGCCTTAGTGAGTCGACTCATGAGCCCGTTGTTATAAAATTAGCTTTTTCGATCATGGTATCAATCCTCGTTAACGCCAGTATCTCACATAATCGGTGCTCTACGAAACGCCTTTCGATCTCGTACCTTCATATACGAGTTATCATCATTATCATATATCAATCCAGTAAGGACATTTTTATTATATACGCGACTCACAAGAGATATTTTTACCCAGAACTTCTCATTAAAGAGTTTACGGGGCGACGTCACAGCACCCTTTCCCTAACTCATGCCTCTGATCAATCATTTTGAGGTGGCCAAGAATGCTAGTGTGCTGAGCAGTGTTGCGGAGTTGCCACTCCGGAATTGGAATGACTCCGTAATCATTCCACATTTTCGCGACCGATGGAATGGGAATGCAATGGGGACACCGCTTGGAGGATCCCTGTTTCCTGAGAAGGTTAGAGTCAAGTCCTCCGTGCCGCCGGAGAATCGCCCGCCGATTAAGACGCGAGGCAGCTAGCTGAGCTTTAACCACTGTGAAGCAAGATGAACTGCTCGCCTCGTTTTTTCGGCTCTCGTGTCATGCTTCAGGGGCGTAGCCAGGGGGGGGGGGGTGGGGGGGTTCAAACCCCCCCCCGAAATTTTTCAGTTTTGCTTGCGTATATAGGCACGCACACATACAAACGCACGCACGAACATACATAAAGTATGGTTGAACCCCCCCCCCCCGAAAAAAATTTCTGGCTACGCCCCCGTCATGCTTGCAGTCTCTTTTTATTATATCGACTTGACAGGCGTATAAAACCTGCTGCGCGAACGCGGCTACGAAATCGCACGAAGTCAGAAGGTGACAGAAGGTTACTTCAAGGTTGCAATTGCAAAGCATGTATTAAGTGCCAGTTGTATTTAGCGGCTTAAATATATATCACACTACTAAAGTGACAAAAACAAAGCAAACCTGCAGAACGATGTCAAAGCTTGCTGAAAATGCACGGACGTTCGTTCCGGCGTGATAAAGCAGCCTTCCCGACGCGTGAATTGCAGGCGCCGAACTTCTGACA
This sequence comes from Rhipicephalus sanguineus, assembly GCF_013339695.2. NCBI lineage: Eukaryota > Metazoa > Arthropoda > Arachnida > Ixodida > Ixodidae > Rhipicephalus > Rhipicephalus sanguineus. The sequence continues at coordinate 126,771,935 of NC_051179.1, read as the reverse complement.
ATGTGCCGAGTTCAGTTGAATTCAACCAACCGCGCAACGCTAACGGTATAACGCGAGTGTGAACGTTCTACAACGACGGGTAGGTCTCACGGGGAATCAAAACACAAAGTTGTTTCACCTACAACCGTAACTGGACTTTCACAATGCGAGAAGACAGCGTATAATCATTACTGTAGTCGCTGCGTGCATGCGCCGCGTTACTTACCGATTCAGGTAGTCGAAACGAACGAAAGCGATGAACTCAGACAACCAAAATAGAAGGCGAGACAGCGCTGTCAGCTATCCACGCTTGCCGCCTGTATTTCTCGTGCGACACGAAACAATACAGTTTCACACGTAAATCGCGTGCCTTGGTGTTGTCTGCACTGTTGCGGCTGACCGCTAAACCGCAATACTTCGGACCACGCTTGCGCTTCCGCGGGGTGGCTTCTGCCATCGCGGAAATGCGCAGCTTCGCACAGCAAGCCTTTCGATTCAACGTACCCAGCTGACGGCCCCACAGTTACCCGCACCGAGAAGAACGCGAGCGCACGTGCGCTACCGCTACCGTGAAAGGGGCTGAGTCGGCCGCGCGAAGGCACGGCCGGTCTAGAGGCGCGCGCTCGCAGCGCGCGCCTCCAGACCGGCCGTGGCGAAGCACGGCCGCCTGGATCATCGGCGCGCGGCGGCGCCCCGATCTAGGCGGCCGTGGGCGAAGGTTCAGAGTTTTCCGACAGAGCCGCAGCGCGGCTGGCGCGGCGCTGTCGTCGCGCCGCAAACTTGAGCTTGGGTTCCCTATTGGCCGCGAGATCGAGCGGAGTCGCCGCCTGGCGGCTACTGGCTGAAGCGCGCCTTGTGTGGATTGCTCCCTGCGTCGTCTGCTAGCCACGCCGTGTTTGCATGTGCGCGTACGTCCTGCACGTTCTCAAAGGGCGGTTTGTTCTGTTATGCAGTGATGCTACCGAGGACTTCTGATTTGGAGCAATTTTTGGAGCAGCGAAATTTCCGTTTTGGAGCACTTTGGAGCAGCAAAATTTTCATCTTGGAGCACTTTGGAGCAGATAATTTTGCATCTGGGAGCACTTTGGAGCAGCGAATTTTACATCCTGGAGTGCAATACAGAAGCATATTGCATTAACATTCAAGCACCTGAGTATTATTATGGGGCTCTTATGAAGGCTAGAAATATTTCGATTCATTGCAAATCTCTTGGAAATCATCTCAGGAGCATAGGCGTGCGCACAGGGGGGGGGGGCAGGGGGGGAGCGGCCGCCTTCCCCTAATCACCTAAGAGGAGGGGGGGGCGCAAAATCTGCCCCGCACATTGACCCTTGCGATAGCAATTATATGGACACTCTCGGCGGATTTTTGCCGTCGCCGTTGCCGTAATTTTTCGTATAAAGTCCAAATTAATAACATCACCACGCGCATTCTAGCCGCGGGTAAAAGCTCACGAGCGCTGGCGACGAACGCGGCTGAAGCGGAGATTAAACTAGCCGGCCGTCTGTCTCCGCCGCACGGACAGCGCATGAGATAACATCTTCCCGCGTGCGGGCCTGCCGTCAATTGCTCATCAAACAGAGAGGAAACGCCCCGCCCGTCTTCGTAAGGAGCATGAAGGGACGCCAGGGGAGCGGGAGGGGGGGGCGCATCTTTCGAAGGGCACAGCCGCTTGCGCGCGCGCTATCTCGAGGCATCAGGAGACGGCTCGTAAACTTGCTGTGCTCTCAACGCTTACTTCGCGTTTAGAGAACTCAGAGCAAGAAAACGCTTCGGTTCCTGGAGGGGCCATATTCCCTTAAACCAGCGTTTTGTTGAGTTACGCGAGATCGGATCCAAAAGAGTTAGCTGCTAGTCTTACTTCGTTTCACAATACAATTTTTCGGTATCGCATTCATTGCTTCGCTCTTAAGCGAAACTGAGTTTTTTTAACCGCTGGCTATTGACCCCCGAAAGCGAGGGGCGGACGTGTAACATGGCGTAGCCGCTTCACTGTGGGCCGTCAGCGACGGGCCCGCTACTGACAGCTGCGCATTTGCGGCTGCTCCGACCAGGAGATATGATTTTACTAATGAGATGACATTTTTAAAAAAAGCAAGCAAAAAATTCGAATTGGAACCCTAGCACGTGAGCTCGAAAGGGCAGGCCTTTAGGGGGTATTTGCCGCAGAGTGATTACAAACTCGGACGTGCTGGCGGAAGAAATTACGAAAAAACTGTTATGGATGAAGATTCATGGATAAAGTATATCTGAGGAAAAGTGTCAACGCGTTTCTACCGTTCGCGTGCTCTTCCATAAACGCGAAGCAAGGAAAATTCGATATTGTCCCATATATCTACTGCGAGCGATCCCAGATTTCATTCCGCGATGTCCGGAAACAGAAGTGACACATTTTAGCGGCACTCATGTAGTTATTACGGAACATTGCTTTCCTTACGTGCCGTACGACGCTTGAAACGAGCTATCAGCAGCGTTTCTGGAACAGACGACGTCCGCCGATGAATCGCCGTCGCACTTCTCGCTACCGATAGGCCTAGACGTCACGAGCCTCTGCAGAGAGCGCGTTTTGCTGTCGAGCCGTTGGTTGGTTGGTTGATCCTAGAGGAATGGCACAACCCACCACGGGGGATCGGCCACGAATCGTGCGGCAGTAGGATGTGTGAGTGAAAAAAAAAAAAAAAAAAAGGGGGGGGGGAGAAAAAAAAAGGATAATTCTCAAGAGATAATTTTAGGTAAGCGAAAATGTTATTTGTGTTCGCGGTTTCCCAATTGAATGCTAAAGAGATAGAAAAAAATGGAAGAGAAGAGTTAGTAAATAAAAGCATTAAATAAATAATGAACGATAAATGAAATAAATAATCACCGGTGTGTACTAGAAATATTAGCATGGCAGTCTTTTTGATTCGTTTATATAGTTAATTACTGCCTCACATATGTCCCTGTTGCAGGACCCAGTGCCGACGCCCCCAGGGAGAGTAATGCCGTACGGAAAGCTCAAGCCCAAGTTTCGGAAAGGAGGTTCAAGAAATCTTGCCTTAGATGTTGATATCTGCGACATTCTGTGAAAAAAATGCTCTATGGTTTCTGCTTGCGAACAATAACAACATTGAGGGGAAGGAACAAAACCAGCCTGTGTAAGTAAAAATTTAAAGAGGGAATTCTGCATCGCAATCTAGTTAACGTAACTTCTAATTGTCTTGTGCCACACCATGAACTATGCCATGGAAACCTAAGGTGCTGAAAGTCTGCCCCGTTTAGAACAGAAGATCGTGTGTGTTCCTCTCGAATACAAAAATATCGAAATCGTGCGATAGTATTTTGGGAGGAGGGTCTTAGAACCTTCAAGACCGGGCCCTGAATTGATGCCGCCGCCAATGTGTCCGCTGCTTCATTTAGAGTTATTCCAGTATGACCTGGTACCCAAACCAAACGGACAATACGTACATGATTGGGCATATATGTATATAATTCTGACAGGCAGTTCGATGACTTGGTACTGTCAAAGCAGTGCAAACTGACAAAGAGTCCGGTCAATATAACCACTGAAGAAATAGATGCTGGGAGTTGCGCAATGCCAGAATAATTGCCATTAATTCTGCCTGGAATATTGGCGTAAAATCGGGCAGTCGAAGAGAAAAGGACCAGTTTAAAGCTGTTGAATAAATGCCCACTCCTGCCTTCTCATCTGCAACGGAGGCATCTGTGGCTATGACTGAACTTATCCGTAGACTCTTAAGGTGGTCGCTCAACAAGCCGTTTAAATATCTAATAGGCAATAGTTTAGCATTTTTTGGAAATATATCATCAAATTCTATTATTGTTTATGATTGAGTACACTTGGGAAACTTATTTCGCGCATTGTTACTTGTAACGGCTCCAACAGCTGCTGTACGAAAATTATTTGAGGGCGATGTAACCGAGACCACTCACAATCAAAAAATCTGGACGGTTCGCAAAGAAATATATATTGCGAGCGTCTCTGTGGGGAGGCATAGATGTTTAGAAATGTCTGGACTGTTAGAATACGAAACCTAGTTTGCAGAGACGGCAGGTATGTTTCATGGTAAAGGATATTATTAGCTACAAACTTAGGAAGACCTAAACATATTCCGTAATGCCTCACGTTCTATAGTTAGGAGAGGGCGTAATTTATAAGCGGGTCCCCCACAGAATAACACACATCCAAACTCTAATATTGGTCGGATGTACATGCTATATATCATTAACAATGTTTTTCTACGCATTCCAAAACGGACGCCGCTGATTCGCCTTAACAAACCAAGTGCACGTAATCCTTTGGATGCAATATATTCAATATGTGGGCTCCAATTAAGATTGGTAGTGTATACTATGCCTAATATTTTAATGAATCTACCTGTGGAATAAAATCCTGCCCATACATCAGTGCGATTCGCACAGGAGCTGTCAACGGGAACGTGAGAAGAGCACTCTTGTTAACATTAAGAGACATGTGCAGGTCACTAAGCCATACTTCAATCTCATTCATATATGATTGTAGAATATTATATAGCAAGTGTATATCATTAGAAGCTGAAAAGAATGCAATGTCGTCCGCGTATACATACACTTGCACGTCATTGTGAGAAGGAATAGAGCTTAGTAATATATTAAATAAAATAGGCGAGAGAACCGATCCTTGAGGAACTCCCCTTGTTTGTTTGTAGTGTTTAGAAGATAAACCGTTCTGCGAGCAATAAATGTGCGTCCGCTTAAAAAATTTTGTATCCATGCAATTATATACTCAGGAACGTTAACATTTCGGAGTTTATTAATCAAGATGGCGTGCTCTACACTGTCATACGCCTTAGCAATATCTAAGGTTACCAGTGCGGCGTACTGCTTTTTGTGCCGAGCAAGTTTAATTCTGCTTTCTAGATCAACATGTGCACACCATATAGAGCACCCAGGTCTGAATCCAATTTGGGAATCACTCAATATGTGATTTTCTTCTACCCATTCTTCAATATGGCTATATAAAACCCGCTCTATTAGTTTTACAAGGTTTGAAGTGAGCGAAATAGGTCTAATATTGTCGATTGCGTAGCCAGCGCCCTGTTTTTTAAGTAGTGGAATTACTTTGGCGACTTTCCACTCGGGATGAATCCATGCGTTTTCTATAGAAAAATTTATAAAGTTAAGAATATCGCTGGGAGACAAATCAAACAAAATTTTTATCATGCCTGTAGTTATATTGTCAGGACCTGGAGATGAAGCTGGCAGTGACTTTACTATTTCTGATATCTCTTCTAATGTGGTTGCCTTATATTCATTAGCTTTTCCTGTAACTGACAAATGATAGGGTAACAACGATGCAAAGCGATCTTCCAATCCCTTCCCAATTGCCTCCAATGACTGCAACAATTCTGCGGGTGATAAACAAACCGATTCTATATTTATTGGTGGCGGAACAATCTTTCTGCATCGCAGAAACCTAAAGAGTGCTTTCTTATTTTTGGTCTCTGACATATAGCTGTAATGTTTGGAGTTATAATCTTCTTTTGCTTTTTCAACCGTTTGTTTAAACGTGGCAGCAGTATATTTATAGTCTTTCCAATTACGTGGGCACTGGTTGTAGAGTAATTTCTTCCAAGCTGCTTTTCGTCGCCTATAGTCGCGATCACAGTCTGTGTTCCACCATGGTGAATGCGTTCTATTTTTAGTTGATTGCATTCTGAATTCGGCTTTTTTCCTACTGTCACCTAATAGCTGACATAAATGAATTGCCTTTACCTGATCACTTAATCCTGTCTGTTTATTTAAGCCTGATCGTAGTGAATCTTTAAATTTGCTGTAATTAACATAATTTCGAACATGTTTGGTTAACGAAGTAAGTGGGCACACTATTTCAAATAATATTGGTAGGTGATCACTGTTTGTGGCCGATGTGATGGCAGACCAGGACGAAATAATGCAACTCGAGCTTGAAAAGGTCAAGTCTATCACAGACCTCGATAGGCCAGATACATAAGTTGGAGTTCTGTAATTCGCGCAATGAACGTCATTCAAGCTGGTCCATTCTAACAACCGTTTACCACACGCATCGGATCGGTAACCCCACGAAATGTGGTGTGAATTGAAATCTCCTGCTATGATTATATTCTTTCTACATACGGCTACTGCGGAATCAAGTAAAGTAGTGTTCAGAACACCTGTAGGGAAATAAACATTCACTATAGAAAATGGTGTATATCCAGGAATAGCTACGTCCAATGCCAAAATTTCACTTTCTGCCGACGTTGACCGATATGAAATTTTCGCTCTATGGCCAAATTTCGTAGAGATGAAAAACGCTAGGCCCCCTCTACCAGAAGGGCGATCCAACCGAAAACAGTGATAATTATTTAGATTAAAACTTTTTTCTGTAGATAACCAGGTTTCTTGCAATAGAATTAAATCAGGAGTAAGTTCTGCACAAAGTTTTAACAGGTCAGTTGCTGCAGCAAGAAGTGAGCGGCAATTCCACTGAAGTACTTTTAATGACCCTATGTTGAAGGTAGGCCGGCGGTCTCAACTGCTTTCTGAAGAATGTTGTCTTTCAAGAAATCATCCTTCGTTAGTGGACTATTATCCTGACATTTTTTTGTCTTCAATCTATGTAGAAGAACAGATTTCGGGGAGTGGGGGGTAGCTCGACGTTTAGCGGCTCTAGTGTCCAAATCCATACTTTCACTACTTTGTGAAGTGGTCTCGGAGTTATTACCATCCTCCTGTTCTAAACTAAATGTGGGAGAATCAGTGTAGGCAAAACTGCCAGACGCAGTTTCTGTCGTGATTTTTTCATTTATGCCCTCATGGATGGTTTTTTCATTTATGCCCACATGAATACCTGTATCAGGAGATGCTCGCCCTGCAACCTGCAAAATTTGTGACATCTGAGCCGACAAAACTTGTCCGATTGTCTCTGAAAGATTTGAAAAAATTGTGTTCAGTGCTTTCGACATAGCCTTTTCGACAGCAGCTGCCACGACTTCCCCTATAGATGCATCCATGGCTTTAGAATGCCGAGCAGCAGCTTCAGCATATCCACAGGATCTCTCTAATACGATAGCCCGAGCTTCACGGCGTGAGCATCGCTGCCTGTCTATGATTTCTAAAATTTGAAGCTCTTGAGCTCTCGCCAGGCAGTTTGCATGATCAGCAGGGTGCGAACCTTGACAAAGACAGCATCTTTCGCTTTGGGAATTACATGTTCTAGTGTCATGGTCTTCTCCGCATATGCGGCACCTAGGAGATGATCGGCAGCCCTTAATGGTATGACCATAACGCCAACACTGAACGCATTGCAGTGGACGTGGAGTAAGTGCTTCAACTCTATAAATTAAGGGCCATGCCTTAATCTCTGTGGGCCTATTTATGCCTGCAAATGTCACAATGACCGACTCTGTGGGGACTCTCTGATTATCAGAGACGCGAGAGCATCGGTACACTGATGTTGCCCCAGCCGCTGAAAACATTTCCAAAACCTCTGAAGCGCACAGGCTCGAGTCAACTCCGCGGACTAAGCCTTTAACGCAAGCGAGATGAGCAGGAATAAATGGGCTCACCGGATGGGATGCAAACGTTGAGCACTTTAAGAGGTCAGAAACACAGGCCTGGTCCGGAGAGCAACACAGAACTCCGCCCCTGCCAAACTGTCGGACATCGGTGATGTTTTGGTAGTGTGGGGTAGCTTTCCGCAACTCCTCCTGAATTACCTTTGGGTTTTTGACACGGATTACTCCCCCGTTGGTCGGCACTAGTGCTACTGGCACGCTGTGAATACCACTGCGCAAAAAAGCCTCTATAGGCATGTCATCATTGGGAAGAGAGGCCGTCCAGAGGAAAGACCTCTGGCCAGGGGAGGAGAGAGACATTAGGTACTCACAGTACGATCAGGTCAGTAAAAAGGGGAAAAAATAGAACGAAAACTCACAAATACACTGCCGCCCGACACGCGACCGACACCCCGACAACAGATCGCACCAAACCACCAGGCAGAAAAATCACTGCTGCGAGAGCGTCGAACGACCGGCCCTTGCGGCCATTTTAGAGCCAGCCGGTCCGACGAACGCAGTGTGAAACTGCGTCGGCACCGTGCATGGCATTGTGGCTTACTCGGAACGCACGCACGAGCGCTATTTATTCAGCGGAATAATTCTTGCAAAAATGTTCCAAAAGCCGGGAGAGTTCATGATTAAAATAGATACTCCGACTTAACATAACAAAATATAACAAAAACTACACAGACGTTTCGTCACCTATGCGGGTGACATCTTCAGTATGAACTGGCACCGAATGAGCGGAGGTCATCCAGTCATTTCTAGTCTCGTATCCGGTAGGGGGCCACGGTTGCTGTTGCACGCCGACCTGTCACGGCGGATGAACCACGACTCGAGAAGCTTTCTCTTGCCCCACCTTTGTTCCCGAGCCAGCGTCGTCGCATTACTGAAGTCGAAGGCATGCCCCGTCGTCCAGCAGTGTTCGACGAGTTCGCTCTTGGAATGTGTGGCATGGGTGGCTTTGGCGACGTCCCCTTTGTGCTCTTTGAGCCTTGTTGACCGCTTCCTGCCTGTTTCGCCGATGTATGTGGCGTCGCAGTCCCCGCACGGTACCTTGTGTCCACGGTTGCGACTTTGGCAGCCCCAAAATCAAGCTGCACATGTTCTGAAGCGCCGGCGGTGCGATTGCCGGTGATAGACGCCCCCAAACCCGAGACTTTGGCGCAGTTTGGCGCAAATTTCGTCGATATTATCAGGATGGCGCAGTAAATACAATTTGGCGCACTTTGGCGCAGTTGGCGCAGGAGTGGAATCACTGTGTTATGTTAGCGCGAGTTTAACTGCTCGTACGTATAGCTAACATGGTGTACAGAAGTAAATGGGCTTGCTCGGCGCATGCGCATTGTAATAGGATCAGTGAGGGCGAATTTCGAGAGGGCTGTGTAGTGGTGTCGTACCCTTCGTTCTACGGAATGATTTCAGTGTTGATGCCGCTTTCTGGCTCAAGCAAATAGTAAAGTGCGCTTGGCATAGTCCCAAACATGAGGAGCATTAAACTGTGTGTGAATGCATCGTTTTAGCGACTCGGTGGTAATCAAAAACGAGGCTCATGCACTTTCGCGTTGTTGTTAGGTGTATAATTGCGGCACTGTAGTTCATGATGAGCTTTAGTTGCGCTTAAGATGTCCTTTTATTTTACGGTCGTGGTCCCGCTACAGCGAAATATTTCTATCGAGTGAAGTCTGAGACTTCGGTACTCAAACTGTCCCTAAAAAAAGACAGTGGAATGACACGGCAGCGATAAAACGAAGTTGCCGCGTGCAATTTTAACTTGGAGAGAAATTTATGCAGAACCACCCGTGTGCTTAACCCGACGGCGTGCCTTACATTTATGTCGTATAATTTCACGCAAAACCTCATCCTTTTTTTTTCCCATTATCTTGAGCGTTTGTGTGGAGTTGTTATAAATTGATGGAAGGCAGCGGACATTATTACTTTGAAAAAAAAAAAAAGACACTTATTCTATAAAATAACCGGACCTTTGTTGCATCACTGTCGTGCACGTAATCAATCGATGAAAGCTCTGTGCTCAACTCTTACCTGCGTATGCGTATTCGCGTGAACAGTGCTACCATAGTCCCTCAATACTTCTACTGAACTCATTGCACCGGAATATGGGCTGTTGTACAAATGAACAAGAAGTAAATACTTAAGTAGTTCAGTCGTGCTACAGCAGTGCGTAGTATACAGAACACGAGCTAAACACGTACAGAGAAAACAACAAAAGACGCCATATAGTGCGTAAGCGCAGACTGTCATCCAGGGCGAGCATCCCTTTCATCGGCAGATTGCGCTTCTCTCACTAGTAATAGTAACGTTGCATGATCTTCGAGCATCGATTCAACAATGAGGAGTGTATATATTACCAGTAAGCAGCAATCAACGCATTTTGTTCGCCGACAATCGGCTGAAACTGCTCAGAACGAAGCGCCGCTGTGTGCATTTGTATACGCGCCTCCGACCGCCTCTCCACACTAACGCGGCGACGCTGCTGCCACCTATAGGTCGTTCTCGCGGCCAATAGGCCTCCCAAGTTCGGCCAGGGTAGCCAGGGGGCGCTGCGTCGCACGCGTTTCGCCGCCTTTCTTGCAAACCTCGGTCGCTTCTCTCCCCGCACCTGCCTTTTGACTGCCCTGTCTCTGCACGTTCACGCGTCCTGCACGCGTTGTTCTCTGCTCGCTGTGCACGTGCGGCTTCACGTGTCGCTTGCTCTGAAGGATTTAGAAAGATCGCAGAGATGGAAAAAACGTTTTCACGGTGGGAATCTCACCAGAGGATTGCGGTTGATTGATCACCTTTGCGGGACCGAGCAGGTCGTCAAGGATATGCTGTTTGTGCGAGCGCTACACGCGTGCCGATGCTGAACAGGCACATCTTTGACATTAATAGGGAGGTGACTGCACGAGAAAGTTACCGGTAAAACAAACCTTGCGGCAGTCGTGTCTACTCAGAGCTGTCAGCAAACATCCACCACGCTTTCGCGTGCGTTTTCTATTGATAACTTTTCAATTGCTTGGATGCCAAGTTTGTCGTGCGGCTTTAAATTTATTATGAGCTCAGTTTGAAGAGCATAAATTTACATCTCCCCTGTTGAGTCACTGGCTGCATTGCAATGCGCAGTGTTCAGTTTTATGGGAGTTTCGCTTTTGCCGAGGTTTGCATCGAATGATAAGAACGTCGGATCGCAAGTTTAATGTCACCTTGGATTTTTTTACAGCTTCCTTGACAGCATGATACGCGCAATAAAAAAATAAACATTTCATGCCCACTTCGACCATGCATGTTTCTTGCAGAGGCGTGTTTCATTTCGAATAATATCGACGCCTGATCACGCACCGTGTTCGCTGATTCTAATGTCGCTTTGGTTGTTTCGACAGCTCGTATGGTCAGCATCATACTATATACAATACCCACTGGGATCGCGCATGTTTATGATTATGCCGAGATTTGTGCCCGACGATAAGCGCGTCCGATTTCGCGAAGCCATCGAAAATTTAATTGCCGCCTTGGTTCTTTTCAGCTCGTTTCCAAAGCGGCAGCTGTATATTGCCCGCGGCTCATCACGCGCATGCAAGGCCATATATTACGTGCCGAAAGCACGACATTATTATGAGGCACGCCGTGGTAGGGGACTTCGGATTAATTTCGGCCACCTGGGGTTCTTTAACGTGTACGTAAATCTAAGTTCGCCGGTGTTACTGCATTTCGCTGCCATCGAAATGCAGCTGCCGTATTCGTCAATCGAACCCATGACCACGATCTTAGCAGCGCAACACTTAAGCCTGCTAAGCAGTCACGGCGTGTCGCATGCAAGGCCAATATAAACGCTCAGTGCAAACATGCAGCTTAATTCTGTTTACAGTGAGCCGCGACGGAAAATGTACCGCAGTCAGCTGAATTATACACTTTGTACTCACAGTACGGTATTTAAACTGTGGTACGTGTATTAAGCCCGCATGCTCCGCTGCTGTCACATTACAATTAAATGGTTGACTCGGAAAGCGCCAGCGCGCAATCTCGAAACGCACAAATTCAGTTCGAAGCGGGCGTCGAAAACCGCCGCCATGTTTTACGTACACTACGTTAACCACGCAAACACGCTAACGCTAAATCAACTTCGGTTCACAAACGAATTGCCTTTCAAATGAGCACGATCATCGCGTTTCTCCCCGTTAATAGTTCGTAATACTCTGTACCACAAAAATTGCTTCAAGGTGAGAAGACCGCGAAAGCATCGCGGCGAACTGCCATAATCCACTCTTGACGCCTCTGTTCCTCGCACTGCTTGCATTGGAAACGGTACGAAGAACTTGACGGGCAGTTTTCGGCTGTTCGTCATTTTAAAACTTTTGTGACAGTTCACAATGCAGCAGGACTGCGTACCTGCTTTGGAGTACGACGAAGGAGCGGCACCCATAGCGTGAAAAATGCGAGATAAAAGCACCGGGGAGCACGTTCTCCGCGCGCGCAATGGGAAAACCATGGGGAAAACCAAGCAAGAGCGACCCGTCCGAGCTACCGGAGCTTTCCCCTCTCTCCGCTGGGGCGGTGGACGGCGCTGCGCAAACTTGAGCGTTTGCGCAGCGTTGGAGGCCTATTAATGTATAACTGAACCCGATGCCTCAACATAAATGAACTTTTTGTTAAAGAACAATGAATCATAACATAGGCTTGCTTTATCGCTCTTTATGCCTAATCGTTACATGGCTGTGTAGCACAATCTCTCTATGTTGCTCCTTACGTTGGTGTGTATGTCCATATGCGTCAGTGCAATTTTATATCCTACGTTGCCTGTGCAAGAGAATGTTCTCAAAGTGGTAGCCTTGAATTATTCTTTTGCTTTGCAGTGATAAGGGTGCTTAGACAATTGCAAGACTCCTCTGATATTGGTGTTTTGATTCACGAAAGCGCTTGTATTCTAGAGTGTAAGGGCGTCAGTGATAGACGCTATAAAAACATCCTTATGGGGTGTAAAGTGGTGTACTCTGTAAGCTTTCTTATTTCCTATTCTGAGCATGAGCCAAATGAACTCAAAATTTATTCCTTTTTACATTTACTTGATATGTGAACACTTGAGATCTAAAAATATATGCAAAGGGGACACTTCACAAAGTGCAAAGAACAAATGTCATTTTTCAATATTTCACCTGCTCACCTTCCTCCATTGCATTCACTTCTAATAATCCAGCTATGATGAAGTGTTCACAGGGTCTGCTTCCAAAGTGGGAAGCACAAGGTATGATTCTCAGTGCATGTGGACACTCACTAGTTTTTTCTGAAGGAGAATTATGCCGTCTTGGCGCTCATTAGTGTCAATACTCAAGTAGCAGTGATTTAGAATAATACATATGTATTTCTGCAACCCATAAGGAAGCATGGCTCAACGTCGTTGGCGAAAGGGGAAACAAAGTGAAATAAAGTTAGGCGAAAGAAGCCACTTCCACGAGAAATGAGTACCCACAACACTGTACGCCACGCTGGGGTACCTTCTCTGCCCATTAGCAAAACTAGTGGGTGCACAGCTGCACTGGCAATAAAACCAAAAACCTACAAAAAGCTGGCCTCTGGTTCCCACTCTCTTCAACTTCTTCTCTTCCCTACCATGCCTGCGTGCCATTCTCGCTAGTAAGTTGCCAAACCAAGCATCTTTCCTCACCTTAAACCAAGCTCACTGGCTCCCTTAATCAACTATATCCGCCGCCCTTCTAGAGTGCCCCTTTTTTAAGGGTAGACTTTAGGCCCCAAAATCATTTCTGGCTTCGCCTTTCTATGACAACGGGACATGTGGACTGTGAGGTTGTATTGTCGTGAAAAAGGTGCATAGCAGTGGACAGAGGAGTCCGGTGTGAGTACGGATGTGCATGACAAGGTCACATCTTTGTGAAAAGGATGCACTGCAGTGCAACGTTACTAGAACAAACTCAGTTTAATAGCTCCGCCGGAGAGGCGGTCCGCGTGGCGGTCGTGAGAAGTAGTGGCGCTGCAGTCCACATCTAGCTCCCGCGGCTCCATCATTGCTCTCCGCACTTCACTAGCCAAAATTTCCGAAGTCGCAGAGCCCAGCCGGAAAGACTGTAGGTGTTCCACAACTCGCTGCATTTTGTTGGAGAAATGCCTAACTACAACATCAAGTTGTTGGCACCTCTGTTCAGGAAGAGGGGTCTCGTCCCAACAGAAAAAACCACATCCGGCTTGTTCAGCTCGTCAAGCACAAGTTTCTTGAAATACTGAGGCCATCACTAACTGCCATCACTAACTATGAACCTCTTACAACTAAACTGCTTCACTGCCTTCAGAATCTCCAAATAACTTGGGAAACAAGGCTCTGCCCACGAGTATGGGATGCCATCCAAATGCCAAGAAACAAGGCAGTTGCTGTGTCGGCCCACGTTTGTAGTCACACTGTTCCATGGTGCCAAGCACAAACAAAGTTTCTGCGTTTGTCATCGTTTTCGGCCGCTGCAAAACGTTCCACTGCCGCAGTGAGTCGGTTGGATCGTTTTCGGCCGCTAGCCCAAAGCGTCTCCGAGTGGTAATCAATGTGCCTACATGTGCCTATGTCGCTTGATTGCTGCTAGCTTTGATTACAAAAAAAAAACACAAAACGCAGTTCCTTCGCCTGACAACACCAGTTGATGGTATTACAAAAAAAAAACACGTTACCACATAGTGAAGAGGATTTTGGTATGTTGTAAAGGAGTATGTAAAATCAAGTCTTGACAACACCATATTGAACAGTATTCTTCTCATAGTGAAGAGGATTTTGGTATGTTGTAAAGGGAGTATGTACGAGTCACAAACATGGTCTTATTTTTAACGGGGGACAAAAAAAATGCATGTAAACACTGAATGGGTCTGTTATAACGGAGAGCCCATTTCAATCTGCAAAACATTCTAACGGGGGACAAAAAAAATGCGATTTTTAGAAAATTTGTTTTGTGTCTGCCGCATTTTGGCGAAAAGCCCATTTCAATTGCCAAAAAAGCTCCAAGCGTAGAACTGGGCGCCACCTATAAAAATTTGTTTTGTTGGGCTCCGAAAATTAAGGAGCGGAAATATAAAAAAAATTTCTCCGTTTTTCAAAATTATTCGGCAAGTTCTCCGTTTCAGCTGGCTCCTCCACTGGGCGCCAAGCGTATGAAAAACACGCTTTGGCTGCTTCTGCTACCGCAGAAGCAGCCACGGCTCGAAATTGTGCTGGCTTAATCACTCGTTCTGTGTTTACGGGTGAAAAACACGCTTTGGCTGCTTCTGCGGTATTTGGAACCGCAGAAGCGCAAGCCTTCTAGACGCGTAGCGCGCCGCCTGTGTTTCACAGACGTCGACGATAATTTGGAACTCGTTGGACCCGCTGTTCGGGTTCTTCTTATGCAAGCGGAAGCTCAATCACTTACGATGACGAAGACCACCGCAGGACAACTCCCCCAAAGCATGCGACTAATATTCGGGCACTGCGGCCACGCACTCGCAACCGACCCGCTAGATTCGTGGTTAGGCCTAACTCCTTTCTGACGAAGACCACCGCAGGACAATGACTTCGCGGGCAAGAAATCGCGCGACGGACATGCGAAAGCGAAGGTGGCTTTCTACTCAAGCAACGTGATTGCCCGCTGGTTCAGAACCGCGGTGGGCATTGTCGGCAGCGGACCCCCCGGCCGTCGCCGCGCAGCGACCGCGCGGAGAAAAATTTCGCGGTGCATCAACACCAAGCACGCTGCGCGCCGTTTTTTGTGCTACAGATGTCCTTCGTCTCAGCTTAGGATTGCCCGCTGGCTCCTGAAACGGCCGGATGGGCATTTTGTCGGCAGCGGACCCCCCGGCCAAGCTCCCTCGCCGCGCAGCGACCGCGCGGAGAGAGCTGTGACAGACGGGGATCGGCGGTCCCAAACTCAACACCAAGCACGCTGCGCGCCGTTTTTTTGTCGCTGCTACATGGCTTATCCGCGGTGCGCTGCTCCCGTCCCGAAAGTGCATGAAACGGCCGGTCGATGTTTGAAGGCTCTAGCATTGTGAGTCCGCTCTAAAGGATGCATCCGCGGTGCGCTGCTGTCAATTATATCCGAAAGTATGTCCGTGCGATGTTTGAACGTTTAAACGAAGACTAGAACTAAAGGAGTCCTGACGGAGGTCGGCTAACGCCGCTGAAATTTAGTATTAATACCAGAATGTCTGTTGTAAACGAAGATCCGTAACGAGGTTATACGGTCTCCATTTTCATCACTCTCAGCATAACGGCGTCCACGTCGAATGTCGCGATGTCGCAATGGGGGTCTGTATTGTCTCCATTTTCATCACTCTCATGAGAAAGTACAACGCGAGTACACCCTTTGGGGGCATGTAGTTAGCTGAAAGCAGTACACCCCTTTCAAATTTTGAGGAAATGTAGGCTTGGCGCATAGCAGCCAGGGCACAAATTTGAGGAAATGTAGCTAGCAGCCAGGGCACAATTGGCGCAGCTGGGCTCACTGCGCTTGTTGTGATCGGCGCCGCCGATGTACGAACGCACGTGGGTGCGTGGGTTACAGCGACGTCTGCGCTTTGTTGGCTCGTCATTTTTGCGACTGTTCTTGACCAGGTTAAGCGTCTTGTACGAAACATGTGCATGATGTACGAAGCGTAACGAGGGCGAACACATTCACAGTGCGGTATGCCGACTTGCTGTGCGTCGGGCTGCAAGAGCGGCTACCGCACGATGACTCCGCTTCACGACACTTCTTCGGACCTCCAAAAGACCCTGCGCCATTCAAGCTTTTCATCGCAAAGATAGAAAGCTTACTGCTAAATGCAAGGTCTGTGGCGTTCATTTTGAGAGTGACAACATTGTAAAGCACTATCGTCGTGTCGTTGCGGGACAAGAAGTTTTGATCTCACGTGGAAAGTGGGAACTCGCGCCCGATGCCGTGCCGCGCTTGTTCCCAGCACTTCCGCCCCACATTTCAAAACTAAAATGTTCGGGACCACCGCATAAATCCCCCCGAAAACGCACGGCCTCCCGCGAAAGCCCAGTGTCCAGTTTGGAGGAGCCGCCAGAAATAGAACAGTAGAACGAAAAGCAGGCGATTACCTATATACGCTATCAAGACTGAGAGTTGCATCACACTGACATTCGATCAGTTGTCAGCTGTCGCTATGCCTTCAAAGCAGTGGATTTTCGAGAGATTTTACGACGAGGTATCGAACAAGATGTGCGGAAGATTTTACACTCGCCGGCTCAGGAACGGACTGCTCAGCGCAAAAATTTGACACGGTACACATAGAAAAGATCAAGACCCAGCGCTGGTCCTCGTCTTTTCTATGTGTACCGTGTCAAATTTTTTGCGCTGAGCAGTTTATTAACGGCATACCAACTAGCCCAATCCCACACTTTGCTTCGGGAACGGAGACTTACATGTGCAAAAGATTAATGTAGTTGACGAGCAGTTTAACTGCGTTGTGAACGGCTACAGCACGCACCGCAAACGGCTGTCGTACAATATAAGTGCTGCGGACATGGAACATCTGCTGGGTAAAGTTGAAAAACTGAAGTTGTGCGAAGGAGTCAATACTGACTACTCTTCTAGCGACAGAGTACGCGCGAATAACTGCTCGGTGCTCACATCACGGCCGATCTGTTCGAATTGTTTAAGGCACCGTAGAAGGATGCGACATAGAAGGATGCGACGTAGAAAGATGCGACGCCGAAAATACAACTATCCGCTGAAAAATTGCTCAGAGGCGACATCTATTCGATGCAATCGCACACTGAGGTTTCATTTACACAGTTCTCGTAAAATTTTTCAATTTTGGGTCAGTATATCTTTAACCGTCGCGAAAACGTGTCTTGTAAACATTGCGAAGCATTGTGGTGTTTTTCGAGAAAGTGTTTTTCAATAAATTGTAGACAACATGAGTACTGTTCTGCTAGAACGTTTTTGTATCTCGAGTAAGTACGCTTCCTTGTACACTATAAAGGCTTTCACAAACGTGTTGGGTTGTTCTTGGTCTAGATAAAACGGCAGCGGCTGAAATTGTGGTGGTAGTTATAAAATTTACGCTGAAAACCCTCATTCGCTTAGACACTCCTATGCTTGGAAGTTAAGCGCAATGTAGACAGCTGAAATATAGACCGAACATCGATTCTTAGCCAATCAATGAACAACGCACGCAGGCCAATTCACACAGACAACCTTATGCATATCCACCCAAGTAGTCCGCAAATGAGATGCGCGAACGTCGAATGAATGAATGATAAATGCTTCAGTTTGCCACTAGTACAATAAGAAAGTTGCCGCGCTGTTGCCGCGAGCAACTGCGCGGTGGACTGCAGCGTTATGCCGTGGCAGCAGACGACGCGCCGATAGTGGCGCAAGACGGGACTGCAGCGCCGCTAGTTCTCGCGACCGCCG
Organism: Rhipicephalus sanguineus; assembly: GCF_013339695.2. Taxonomy (NCBI): domain Eukaryota; kingdom Metazoa; phylum Arthropoda; class Arachnida; order Ixodida; family Ixodidae; genus Rhipicephalus; species Rhipicephalus sanguineus. The sequence continues at coordinate 126,754,012 of NC_051179.1, read as the reverse complement.
TTCGGACCACCCTCCTCCGCTGGCGGAGATACGGAGCTTTGAAACTGAGTTTGTTCTAGTAACGTTGCTGCAGTGAACACAAGAAAAAGGACACTCTGCTGTGTGAGTACTCATGTGCTGAACAAGGTAGCATTCCATCAGAAACGATTCATTTCAGTGGACACAGGAAAAGGGAGCTGTTTGGTGTGAGAGCGGATATGTCTCACGAGGTTGAATTTCTGCACAAAGGATGCACCACAGTGGGCACAGGAGAAGGGACGCTCTCCTGTGTGGATGCGCACGTGGTTAACAAGGTGGGCTTTTATCCCGAACGATGCACTGCAGTGGACACAGAAAAAGGGACGCTCTCCTGTGTGCATACGGATGTGTCTCACGAGGTGGCATTTCTGCAAAAAGGATGCATCGCAATGGACACAGGAAAATGGACGCTCTCCTGTGTGAGAGCGCATGTGCTCAGTGAGTTTGTCTTTACGCGAAAAGGATGCATCGCAGTCGGCACAGGAAAAGGGACGCTCTCCTGTGTGAGTACGCATGTGGCCTTTGAGAGAGTCTTTCCGCGAAAAAGATGCATTGCAGAGGACACAGGAAAACGGGCGCTCTCCTGTGTGTGTGCGCATGTGCTCATTGAGGGTGCGTTTCCGTGAAAAGGATGCATTGCAGTGGATACACGAAAAGGGTCGCTCTCCTGTGTGAGTGCGCATGTGATCATTGAGTTTGTCTTTCCGTGGAAAGGATGCATTGCAGAGGACACAGGAAAAGGGACGCTCTCCTGTGTGAGTGCGCATGTGGTCATTGAGAAAGGCTTTCCGCGAAAAGGATGCATTGCACTGGACACAGGAAAAGGGACGCTCTCCTGTGTGAGTGCGCATGTGCTCATTGAGGGTGCCTTTCCGTGAAAAGGATCCATTGCAGTGGACACAGGAAAAGGGACGCTCTCCAGTGTGAATGCGCATATGCTCAACAAGGTGGGTTTCCATCACAAACGATGCATTGCAGTGGACACAGGAAAAGGGACGCTCCTTTGTGTGAGTGCGCATGTGGTCATTGAGGGAGACTTTCCGCGAAAAAGATGCATTGCAGTGCTCACAGGAGAAGGGACGCTCTCCAGTGTGAATGCGCATGTGGTCATTGAGGGTGCATTTCCGTGAAAAGGATGCATTGCAGTGGACACAGGAAAAAGGGCGCTCTCCTGTGTGGGTGCGCACATGAGCCAAGAGCTTGGAATTGTGAACAAAAGCAGCTGGACACAAGCGGCACTGGAAGGTGGGCTTGTCCATACGTTTCCGAAGGTCTCTGTTCATTGTCGACTTCTTCAGTGTCACACAGATGCCCTCTTGGCAGGAATGCCGTTGACCTTGTACAGACGCCAGTGAAGAAGACTGCTCCAGTGACTCAACAAACAAGGAACCTGCAAAGCCATCGAAAGCACACTAAGGCAATGCAGATTATGTGCCATGAAGAACTGGATTGCAACAAGAGACAATACACTATGGTCGGTCCAAATGTAAGTGAAGTAGATGATCACCTGGTCTGAACCAAACCAAAGCTACTCTTATTGCAACAGCGCACTGACCCAGCACATTTCACGGAAATTGACATCTTGCTGCACATGAAAGCTATGGTTAATACATGTGAACAGCAGGTGCCAAAAACAGAATTTGATTTACATGCCATTCCGGTGCTATATCTTGTGGAGATAGGTTTGCACTAGGCTTACCTACGAGCGCGACCGTGCAGGGACGCGACGTTCTCCACTGCCGCTGCGTGCGACGACGCTGCGGCCGGGTTCGTCGTTTTCTCCGACACGGCGCAGAAACCACGCAAGCAGCGCGTCAACCTCTCATGCTAGCCTGGGAGCATCTGACGCGGGCAAGCCCGCGCCAGACAGAAGCGAGCTCAAGGGGGAAGGGGGTTGTCACTGGCGGCCAATGAGGAGAGGCGTTGCGCAGTGACGTAAGCTAGCTTGGTGGCGTGAGCATGTGAGCATGTCGAGGCATGTCCGGACGCGTGCCCGCGCGCCGGGAGGCTGACGCATGGCTTGCACCAGACAAAGAGGCCTGGCGCTGCCGCCGCGGTCGCCATACCGCCGATTAACGGCGGTTCCCGGCGCTCGAGCCGCGCGGGGCCAACACGCGCGCTAGCTGGGCAACGAGGCTCCAAAGGGAAGGGCGCGCTCGATTCCCACAATCTAGAGTGAAAGATCTTTGTACGTGCAATAATAAACACTAAGCCATAGAAATACGAATAAAACACTGCAGAGCAAAAGACCCACTTCATGTTCCAACACATGAACCATAAAAATAAAATATAAGTAAAAGAAGTTAGAATGATATGAAGAAAACAAATAAAAATAAACATTTGTAAGAATTACAGTGGCATCACATTTTTGGTGGTGAGAGATTCAGGTACAGTAATATGCACAACAAAATTAACTCTTGATATTTCTGTCACAGTTTACACATTTCCCACTAATGTCTCTATACTGCGTCAACGAAAGCATAATGATACCAGGAAATACAGTCACTGATTCACCAGATAGTGGTTAAGTTTACAGATCATTATTTACATCTTCCAGTGTAAAATCCATGTACCACAACCCAACATTGCGGTAACTTATCTAGAAAACTCTTTTTCTCAGAACAGACACATAAAAACGAGAATATGCATTAATAAACAGCTATTGTGAACCTGTCCATTGACAGCAAGCACAATTTCTTCACTTTGATGATTGAAATTTAGAGATTGCAATGAAATCCATGATTTGATTCCCAATTTCAACCGACTAAGATGGCAGAAAGTTTGTAATAGTCTATTTTATATATTTCACCAATCTGAAGTAGCAGTCCAGACATGGCCAATCCACCATCACAATCCCAAGCTAAAAATGGATTAGGCCACAACATAAGTGTAAAATGGTAAATGATCTTAAAGAACAGGCCATTGCAATGCCCTTCTGGTAATATCCAAAGCATGCCATTTTTAGGTTACTAATTAGGACGAATAGAACCATCTACAACAGCACAAAGACGATTCGTAACCGAGCAGAAGCGACAGAGTACACCCAAACATACTTTTACCTTTGGTATCAGTCAGGCTTGGACGCTGGAAAGCCCTTGATCAACTACATTTGTGAGTAACATTGACCGACTACTTCTTCAGCAACTAATTTGACAAAACTAGTTACCTCTTTCCTAAAGACAAGCTCTACGTATACATAGGGCAATACCAACAGGCGCACTTTAATTTAGCAGGAAATATAGAACTGAACAGCTGCGGTAGTACGATGCAGCAGCATATGCGATACGAATGTCCAGCGAACCAAACCAATGCACTCAGTACCTTTTTACTCATTTTAGCATACTATATGTGGGTAGACTACGGTAGAATCTCGATGATGCTAATCTTGTGGAGTTACGAAATTCGTATCACTGAAAAATATGTCAAACTAGCATAGCTCGGCACACTCACTCATGAGTGCACTCACTCACACTCATTTGAACGTTGTGAGTGTGGGTATGAGTGAGTGCTCATAAGTGTGAGTGGACGTGAGTGTGAACGTGAGTGAGCACTCATGAGTGTGAGTAGGCGTGAGTGTGAACGTGAGTGAGTACTCATGAGTGTGAGTAGATGTGAATGTGAACATGAGTGAGCACTCATGAGGGTGAGTAGGCGTGAGTATGAACGCGAGTGAGTACTCATGAGTGTGAGTAGTTGTGAGTATGAACGTGAGTGAGTGCTCATGAGTGTGAGTGGACGTGAGTGTGAACGTGAGTGAGCACTCATGAGTGTGAGTAGTCGTGAGTATGAACGTGAGTGAGTGCTCATGAGTGTGAGTGGGCGTGAGTGTGAACGTGAGTGAGCATTCATGAGGGTGAGTTGGCGTGAGCGTGAACGTGAGTGAGTACTCATGAGTGTGAGTAGATGTGTGTATGAACGTGTGTGAGTACTCATGAGTGTGAGTAGGTATGAGTATGAACGTGAGTGAGTGCTTATGAGTGTGAGTGGACGTGAGTGAGTACTCATGAGTGCGAGTTGGAATGAGTATGAACGTAAGTGCTCATGAGTGTGAGTGGACGTGAGTGTTAACGTCAGTGAGCGCTCATGAGGGTGAGTAGGCGTGAGTATGTACGTGAGTGAGTGCTCATGAGTGTGAGTAGTCGTGAGTATGAACGTGAGTGAGCACTCATGAGTGTGAGTAGGTATAAATATGAACGTGAGTGAGTGCTCATGAGTGTGAGTAGGCGTATGAAAGTGAGTACTCGTGAGTGTGAGTGGACGTGAACGTGAGTAAGCACTCATGAGTGTGAGTAGGCGTGAGTGTGAACGTGAGTGAGTACTCATGAGTGTGAGTAGACGTGAGTATGAACGGGAGTGAGTACCAATGAGTGCGAGTAGTGTGAGTAGGCGTGAGTATGAGCGTGAGTGAGTACTCTTGAGTGTGAGTAGAAGGGAGCTGTATGTGAGTAAGTATAGACGAGAGTGAGTGGACCTGAGAATGAACGTGAGTATCGACTGTATGTTGCCATGAGTATAACGTGAGTGATTACCGATGACTGTGAGTAGACGTGAGTGTGAACGTGGGTGAGCTCTCATGAAAGTGAATAGACGTGAGTATGAATGTGAGTATCGACGAAGGTAAGAGGACGCGACTATGAACGTGAGTGACTACCGATGAGTGTGAGTTGGCGTGAGTATAACAGTGACTGAGTGCTCGTGAGCGTGAGTAGACCTATGAACGTGAGTGAGTACTGTTACAAAGCAAATGCGAGGGTCCTGGGCCAGCTGTCTCCAAACGAGTTTTCCTGCTTCTTGGACTCCCCCCCCCCCCCCAGTTCGGAGAACGGATTAGACACCTACACCTGCTGTCTTTCCCTGAACTGAGCGCTTCGGTGGGGAGCTGGCTGCTACACGCGGGACCCCTCCGTGGGTCGCGTATTTGCATCGAGTGTGCTTTTGGCTAAGGCTGGTGCCTTTGTTCGTAAAAGGATTACCAGTTCCCCGAGGTGGCATTGTCTCCCCCCCCCCCTTCCGAACTGGTCGGACGTGAAGAGTGAGAGGGCAATGGTCTCTGGAGTGCCATCCTGGGGGCGGTGACCTATGTGCCGAAGAGACGGACCCTCCAAAGGCATGCACGTTTGTGATTGGACATTTGCCGCATAAGGAGCTATTGTTGTGCAGCTCCAAAGGCATGCACGTTTGTGATTGGACATTTGCCGCATAAGGAGTTTCCCTGTCTTTGTATTGAAGCGTATTTAAGGAGCAGCAGAGCGTCTGCTCGGGACGGATCGATCGGACTAGATGTCGTTCTGACGATCCTGTCCTCTGTGATGTTGTAAATAAACCTCTGTTAAGTTTCCTCAACGTCGGTCTCTCTGCCTCGGCTTCCTGCTGTTCCGGACGTCCCTGGGCCTGCGGTACGACTGTCGCCGCTCAGCCCCACGCTACCCCCTGGGTCCACATCGGACAACGTCCCCGCTCGTAACGACTGGTTGCAGCGGTGGGATGGATCCGAATACTCGGTCGTAACAGTACCAGTGAGTGCGAGTAGGCGATAGTGAACGTGAGTGAGTACTGCTTTGTGTGAGTAGGCATAGTATGAACGTGAGTGGGTACTCATGAGTGTTAGTAGAAGTGAGTACGAACGTGAGTGAGTGCTGATGAGTGTGAGTATACATGAGTATGAACATGAGTGAGTGCCGGTGAATGTGTGTATCGACGGCTGTGAGTGGAAATGAGAATGAACGTGAGCCCCGATGAGTGTGAATATAAAAGAGTATGCAAGTGAGTGAGCACTAATGAGGGTGAGTGGAGTGAGTATGAAAGTGAGTGTGTACCTAAATGTGCGAGTAGAGTGAGTATGAAAGTGAGAGCCGATGAATTAGAGTAGACGATAGTATGAAGATGAGTGATTACCGATATGTGTGAGTATACGCGAGTGTGAACATGAGTTCTGGGAGAGTGATAATTGAGTGTGAACACGACCTGTGAGCGTGAGTAGATATGGATATAAGCGCGAATGTATGGCTGTGAGTATGACTGTAATTGAGTATGACTGTATCAAAATGAGTTAGCGCCATTAGTGGGAGTAGACCTTATTATGGACGTATCGGTTAGTGTGGGTAGGTAAATAAAACTGAGTAATTGAGGAACCATGGTGTGTGCTTTTGAGTGGTAGTCGGCATGACTTTGAATGTAAGTACTCAGGAGTGAGAGTTGAGGTTAGTATGAAGGTAAGTTAAAAGCACCAAGGAATGTGTGTCAGGGGTCGGCAAAGTTTATGGCACAGACTCACTCGTTCACTCAAAAGATATGCTGCTTCTTATGGGCTCACTTGGTCTCAAACTCGCTAAAACACTATTCAGCCAAGCTCACTCACATTCAGGCTAAAGAGAGGTTTCCTCAGCCGGATTCACGTGGACTTAGAAGCATCAGATTTTTCTCCAAGTGAACGCACGCGGACTCCACCCTAACAATATTGAGAACTGCCAGGCTCGCTGGGACTCAACGTCACCAGTTCGTCCCAAACGGTCTCACTCAACGACTACAAAACAGATCAACGACCATAGCTCGGCACACTCACTCATGAGTGCACTCACTCACACTCACTCACACTCATTTGAACGTTGTGAGTGTGAGTATGAGTGAGTACTCATGAGTGTGAGTGGACGTGAGTGTGAACGTGAGTGAGCACTCATGAGTGTGAGTATGAACGTGAGTGAGTGCCTATGAGTGCGAGTAGGCGTGAGTATGAACGTGAATGGGTGTGTCTATGAGTGTGAGTAGGCGTGAGTATGAACGTGAGTGAGTGCCTATGAGTGTGAGTAGGCGTGAGTATGAACGTGAGTGAGTGCCTATGAGTCTGAGTGGGTGTGAGTATGAACGTGAGAGCCTATGAGTGTGAGTAGGCGTGAGTATGAACGTGAGTGAGTGTCTATGAGTGTGAGTCGGCGTGAGTATGAACGTGAGTGAATGCTTATAAGTGTGAGTGGGCGTGAGTATGAACGTGAGTGAGTGCCTATGAGTGTGAGTGGGCGTGAGTATGAACGTGAGTGAGTGCCTATGAGTGTGAGTAGGCGTGAGTATGAACGTGAGTGAGTGTCTATGAGTGTGAGTCGGCGTGAGTATGGACGTGAGTGAATGCTTATGAGTGTGAGTGGGCGTGAGTATGAACGTGAGTGAGAGCCTATGAGTGTGAGTCGGCGTGAGTATGGACGTGAGTGAATGCTTATGAGTGTGAGTGGGCGTGAGTATGAACGTGAGTGAGAGCCTATGAGTGTGAGTAAGCGTGAGTATGAACGTGAGTGAGTGTCTATGAGTCTGAGTAGGCGCGAGTATGAACGTGAGTGAGAGCCTATGAGTGTGAGCAGGCGTGAGTATGAACGTGAGTGAGTGTTTATGAGTGTGAGTAGGCGTGAGTATGAACGTGAGTGAATGCTTATGAGTGAGTGGGCGTGAGTATGAACGTGAGTGAGTGCCTATGAGTGTGAGTAGGCGTGAGTATGAACGTGAGTGAGTGCCTATGAGTGTGAGTAGGCGTGAGTATGAACGTGAGTGAGTGCGAAGGCTGAAAATATTGGGGTGAGTGAGTGTGAGTGAGTATTCCATTACAGTGCCGACCTATGCAAACTAGTATACCCAGTTGCCTAGGCACTGCCTAGTATGCCTGACACGTGACAAAAAAAAAAAAAACCTTGTGCACGTTTTTGTTTATTGTTCCTTAGGGCTGCAGGAATATGACAGAAAAAATACAGTTGCAACTCGGCATGTATAATGGACTACTTATCTCTTTATGACATGTTCATAGAACACCAGATATATCAACCTAAGTATAAGGACAGATATTTACGATTTCAATAAACAGCACATAAGTGTGTTGAAATATCTGCTATTTCATTGAATCACGTATTTAAGATTGTTGCCTAATTAAGTTAATTGAAGCTACCGCAGGCGTCTGGTGAAACGGGTGAACTAGTGTGCATGCGGTTTTTTGCTGACAGACACACCTTTCAAATTGTTCGCTGCATTGGAGAGTGTGGCAACCGGTATGCCGGCGGACAATCGGGGTAGTAAAGAATGTCAGGCCCTCTCCATCATCGTCCAAGCAATCACTATAAGTCAGAAGTGCGGTGTTGCTGCTGGTATGGGATGCCACAGTAAAAAAAAGTAGCTATCCTAACATTCTTAAGAAATAATCAGATGTTTTCGCCACAGAGAAAAGTGTGTTTAGTAAAAGCACTGCTTGCTCTCAAACAATTTTTGAATTTAAATAGCTGATTACTTTTTCAAAGCTAGTCACACTCAACTGCAGCACGACTACTGACTCCATGTAAAGTTGTGCGGGTGCTCTCTTTCAGAAAACAAACTCACAAGACTTCTGTTTTAACCAATGCATAGTGGTGACTGCTGCATGAGGTGTTGCTGGTTCCTCCCAACACAAGCAAGATGGTGCAAAACAGAAAATGTGCCAACCAGGAACAAAGCTGTCACAGTACTGGTGCACGTGGCATTAATATTCTGGTGTTTCACGACAATGTGCTGTTTGTACCCCACTGGCACGTTTTATGGCTTTGCAGTGTGAGGTGTGCAGCTTTGACACGGCTCAAATGGCCTGATTACACATGCGCTGCTCATTCATGCGTGTGGGTGTGCGAGGTTTCTTCAGTAAACATTTAGTTTTCAAGTCGAGCGTTTGTGCTGTCTGGTTGCTCTTTGCTGTCTTTATTCTTTTCGCTGGTTTCTTCTTCAGAATAAATTCACAAGACTTCTCTTTAACCAAATCATAATGGTGACTTCTGCATGAGGTGCTGCTAGTTTCCTCGAATATAACGCATGCAAGACGGTGCAAAACAGAAAAAAATGTGCCAGCCTTGAACAAAGGTGTCAAAGTACTGGCTGTTGCTTCACTTCCACGAAGGCTACGCCAGTGGTATAAATGCGCCGAGTTATTCTACTTTGCAAACCTTTGGGAGCCATACGTAGAAGCTACAAATGCTAGTGAAATTGTGTAATGTACAGATTTATGCACGATTGCACACTGAATCTGAATATCACAGGGAGCTTCCCACAGCATCACTTCTACCTTGAGAAAGGCCGAAGTAATGGCACACTTTACATAGGGTGGTGATAACTGTTATCTGGCATGGAGCACAAGTTATCTTGCTTGTAGCCTCCGGGTTTGTACAAGGCTGTTTTTACTGTGTCACAGAATGTCGAAGGCCACATACTTGAGTAACGTTAGAGCAGTTTCTGTCATTTATAGCATGGATGTAGAAGCTTCAACTAAATGTAGCACAATGGAGCAATTGTAGCAGCATTCCCATCACTGCACTCCATTTGAGGAAACAGTTCCCACGCCCATCTCCTGCATTTCTGCTGCTTGTCCCGGAACTGTCCTTTTCTGCTGCCAAGTGACCTAATGTTGCCCATTAGCAACATTAGGTAGCACTGACCGCCGCGATTGGTCCTCTGCACTAGAATATTGCCCCTTGGCCCTGGGGCGATGTGAATGATGCTGTGCAGTTGTTGCACCTGTCGTATATTTGTTTGACTCGCAAATGCCTCCTACTGTGCTTACCCACTGTGGCGCCTGCGAGCAGTTGACACAATTGACTTGTGGAGGAACTCTGCCTCGGTCAATGGCCGCATTCCGATGAAGTAATCACTGACGTAGTGTTATGCTGCCGATTTGGAGCAGTAACGACGACGGGCTACGCCACCCCTCTGAGCGGCGAAGAAGGTTAGCGAGGCACAGTTAGAAACCGACACCAGCTGAAGTGGTTGTTATATCCTGAACAGCTTATTAATGCATTTATTCCAAAATTCTTGCAGCAGCATGGTCACATCTGCCAAGTACGCAGTTATACCTGAATCACAAATATCGGGCCGCGGTTACAGTCGATCCCCGATATATGAAACTCGATTTTTTTTAATTACTGGCTATATCAAACTGTTGAGAAATCCCCCTGAACATCCCATACAGAAGTACAGGGCTGGTCCACACATATATTGAACACCTGCTCAGTGAAACATCCGATATATGAACGCTGTGCCGCACCGAAACCTGCAGTTTTCTTTACAAATATTGATCACTTTTCAGCTGCATTCCAACAAGTTTTAATCTCTCTCTTTCGTGCAGGTGATAGAAAGGAAGTGTCGTTGCATTGCGTTGCTTTATGGTTGCGCAGCGCTTTCGAGTGCACTTGCTTGTCGATGTCTGTAGGTTGTAACGCATGGCCATAATCTTTTTCAGAGGCCAATAGCTGAGGGCACTAAGATGAGATGAAAACACAGTGACTCGGCGACCGCGTCAGAATGCTTGCATTCCCTGCCTTGTCTGTTCACGCACGATGGCATACGAGCCCCAAAAGCATGGCGTTCGAGATCTGCAACTTAGCGTATTTCGGTTAACAAGCACTGCTCTCGGAGGCTATGCTCTTGCTATGCTCTGCAGTAACTGCTGCTAAAAAGCCACAACTGCCATCACCAAGATATACAACCAATGCAATGGAGGGGACTTGATCCGTTGCAGTTTTTGTGCAGCATTATCTCTTGCAACATTGCTGACTCATGTACATCTCGCTTGGTTTTTGATTAATCCCGAGTAGGCAATCGAATTAATTATTGACCCACTTTTAGCGATAAAAATGATGACTGGTGCTTGAAATGATGTCAAGCAAAGCATTGTCATGAACGGTTTCCTTGTAGACTTTGGTGCCAGGTGGCGACATTGGGTGTGTCATGACTGCTGACGAGCAACGTCATTGGTGCAGATGATGATGTAGCTGTTTCTGACTGCATCAATGTCGAAATCATGGCTGATGTTGCCAGTGCCACAGAAGTAAACCCGAGTGGTGATGAAAATGTCAATGCCACCGGTAAACAACCTTCTACCACACCACAGAGCTTGCATCGATGTACAGCGTCATTCACCGCTGTTGTGGCAAAATGGAAGGTGCTGAATTTGCTTATTTGTAAAGCTTCAATGATACTAAGGGATGTCTTGATGAATTGAATGGCATACAAGAAGCAAGAGAAGTTTATGGACTATCTTCATGCAAAATAAATTGCAATAACAACAAAATAAGAAGTTGTCGCCTTGTTCTCTAGCACAGTGTGAACGAAACAGCCCGTTAGCGCTTGTTACAATTTCCGAAAAACCGTCTCAAGCTCTGTGATGCATAATTATAAGCCTTAAATATGCATATTTTGAACTATTTAAAATTATCAATGTATCCGGGATCAACTGTATTTACTTCCCTTTAAAGGAAAAGTAAACAGGCTTCAAAAAAATCTAACTGTAAGCACCCTTTGGTGCTGTCGTATACCCTGAAAACTAAAATCGACAAGAAATTTTACGTCACTCAACCAGACACATTATTAGCAAAACAGGAAAACACAGAAAAAACTCCCAGCTGCTGCTGGGCAGCGCACGATGAATCCAGTGGGCACCCTTAATTGGTGAAGCACACTGTGATATCAATGTAGGGGTCTGGAAGAGCCCGGCACAAAAAGACAGCTTCTGGCCAGGTACTGCAACTACCTCTCAGACAATCTGGCAGAGTTCAGTGGACCCTGATCTCAAATTACGTATCCTGTCCAGTCTATCACAATGTGACTCAACCCTGCTGGTCCGTCTGTGGCTTGGAGTGGCCTTCTCAAATGCCTATTCATTTGTTATTGGAATGGCTGAGAGCCCATCATGTGAAGTCTGCAGGTGCAGCGAAACAGTCGCACAGCTTCTCTGTGAGTGCACCCGCATCAACTCCGAAAGAGCAGCCCTCTCAGCCACACTAGATCAGCTGGACAACCACCCTCTCACGAACTGTTGGCAGAAAATGTAGTACTTGGACAGTGCTATGGTCATGACTTGTGTTTTTTTTTTTTTTTTGTCGCCTGCTGTCTTCACAAACCCTTGTATTCTTTCATTCTTTTACATCCCCTTTCCCTTTGCAAAGTACTGGGTAGCAAACTAGAGGCTTCCTCTAGTTAACCTCCCCGTCTTTCCTTTATCTATCTTTGGTCATGGATAATTTTGATCACTTGGGCGTGACTGGTGTGACACCATATAGGCTTCACCCAGTAGGGTGACAACCACACGGCAAGGGCGAGCGCGGCAGTCGGAATGGAGCCCGTTGGATTGGAACACCTAATTACAAAATTTAGTTACGCTCAAGTGTCACCGGTACATATTCTTAGTTTTTTTTTATGCTGTACCGCGATATATATATATATATATATATATATATATATATATATATATATATATATATATATATATATATATATATATATATATACATATATATATATATATTTGTGCTATAGCACATTGGGCATCGTTATAACACTGAATACAGATACACACTGTACATTGTTTTTGTTGGTTTGCCAATTATAGAATGCAATTTCCGGCGTGTCCTAGAAGCACACGTCCCATGGAAATGACTGTCTATGTAATACAATTAAATTCAGGGTAGACAATAGGTCCAAAGTTGTGTTCAGCTATGACCACAATGAACAATGCATGCAGTCCCTCTGTGATTATTACTATAGCAATTACATGGACACTCGAAACGCATTTTCGTTATCACCGTCAGCGTTCACATAAAGTCCGAATCGATAACATCGTGCCACATGTTGTGTGTTCAATGGACGAGTGAAAGCGTGCGAGGGCTGCCTACGGTCGCTGCTCAAGCAGACATTAAACGTGCCGGCCATCCCCATTGTGTGAAGGCGCACGAAGTAGGGCCACCGAGAGGGGGAGGTGAGTTGTGCTCAGGCAGCAACTGGAAACTTTCGTAAAAAATTACCGACGATTACGATACTGCCTAATGCGAATTCTGAGCGTAGCTTCGTGTTGGGGCAAGGCCAACTGTGCTTGAAGTTTTGGCTTTTCGCAAGGTATCGACTACGCCATAAATCATAAGTTTTGTGATGTAGGACAGCATCCACTACACCATTATTCTACTTTCTGCGAATAAGCGAGGTAGCCGCTACACATCTGTACGATATGTGCACTTTGTTGGCGCTGCTGATGACGATCAAGAATTATGGCTCAGGACTTTACAGTGGGTGGGAAGTTTTGAAGCACACACTTATTGCACAATTAACATTGTATGATGAATGGTCGTTATTTCACTCTTCTGCCACGCTATATTACATACGTTAACATCATTTTTGAGTGCCATGACGCCTATATAGGGTCTTTTTGCAAGTGAGTCTCAAGCATCAGCGTGGCTCTGTGGTAGAATACTAGACTGCCAAGCAGAAGGCCCGAGTTCAAATCCCATGCTATCCTGTGTATTTGTTTCTCATTCTATTTCTCATGTCTATCGGTTACTTTTCCATGTCTATCGGTTGCTTTTTCATGTCTATCGGCTACGCTGACAGCGGTGCCACTCAATGCAGGAACGGGCGCCTAGGAGCTGCGCTCTAAAGGGTATGGTTGCATGCACCATTTCAACAAAAATCAGTAGACGGCCCATACCTTTGTACAGTTTGTACGTGCTGCACCGTCACCACTTACTTTGCGTGGAGGAGACAGATAGCACAAAAGTCGCTTCACTCGCTGAAGAAACCGTATCGCCTTCAGAGGTTTCACCACCACTTCATCAGTTAACATGGCTGCTTTACCGTCTCCTCCGACAGTGCCGACGCAGTTCACTCATACACAGCATAGCACAGGAGCTCGATCATGGTAATGCCCAAAGTCACGGTCCGGATATCGGGAGGAGGGGGGAGACATTCCAACCGTGATTGAGTGAAACAGACATGATGTTATGTTGGGACGTATCGCATAACAGTAAAAAACCCACCACCTTGGCATTGCCGCAGCTGAACAGCCCCTTCCATGCTTACCAGGATGCAGGGGCTATGGCTTCCCGCAAGACACTGCCCCACCTGCGTATGCAGCCATTTACGTAGATAGAAAACTTGCCCACACGCAACTTGACACTGAGTTTTGCAGAAGTTAAACGATGCGCTGCATAGATGAACTGAGATGAATGACACAAGAACATGAGAACGAACAAGGACCTTGAACACTAACAACTTTTATTCAATCGCATTCGCTCGTCAAATATATGTACACAGGTAATGAAAGGTGACGTGTGCAATGACACAAGAAAGAGCAAAGAATCAACACGAAAGTGTGACGCAACAGCTTCAGTGAGCACGTGCCTTCAAGACATCAAGCAATTTATCGTAGTGTTCCAAACCAGTGGTTTAAGAACTTAAACGGTGTCTGAATCTACCGCAACCGATGGTGCGCTTACACAACCGCGGCCCCTTATCTCATTCATGACAAAGGCTTCAATCACTTCTCTGTTTTTTCTGCTGTTTCCCACATGTGCTAGCTTCAGATATGTAGACAATTTGCTTATCTGTTTCAGTTATGACCAATTTAATGCTATAAGAATAAATGCCGAGGAAGTGTTGGATCTATTTTGCGAGGCGCACAAAGGTTTGGAATTCACGACTGAACTGCCGGATAATGAGAAGCTACAGTTCTTAGATTTGTACTTGCTATCTTCGAGACACTGCACGTGCTGGGAATACAAAACCAGGTCTAAGAAGGGACTTTTGCCCTAAGAATGCGGACACTCAAAGGTGTTCAAGAGAGGGATAGTAACTTCGTGTGTAGGGCAGGCAATCAAAAAATCTAGTGAGCACAAGAAAGATAGCGCACTTCCTATGCAGGTCAAGAAACTTCTGAAATGTGGATACCCAAAGACGCTAATTATCTCAGTCTGCTAAAAACAGCTTTCGGATATTTGTGGCAAAGCATCATCATCATCAGCCTGTCTACGCCCACTGCAGGGCAAAGGCCTCTCCCATGTTCCGCCAATCAACCCGGTCCTGTGCTTTCTGCTGCCACTATACCTACAAACTTCTTAATCTCATCTACCCACCTAATTTTCTTTCTCCCCCTCATGCGTTTGCCATCTCTTGGAATCCATTTAGTTACCCTTAATGACCACTGGTTATCCTGCCGACGTGCTACGTGCCTGGCCCATATCCATTTCTTCTTCTTGATTTCAACTATGACACCTTAACCCCCGTTTGTTCCCTGACCCACTCTGCTCTCTTCCTGTCTCTTAAGGTTACACCTGTCATTTGCCTTTCCATCGCTCGCTGCGTTGTCCTCAATTTAAGTTGAACCCTCTTTTTAAGTCTCCAGGTTTCTGCTCCGTAGGTAAGTACCGGTAAGATGCAGCTGTTATATAGCTTCCTCTTGAGGGATAGTGGTAGATTGCCCTTCATGATTTGATAATGCTTGCCGAATGAGCCCCAAGCCATCCTTATTCTTCTAGTTATTTCACTCTCATGGTTCAGCTCCGCGGTTACTACCTGTCCTAAGTAGACGTACTCCTTTACAACTTCCAGTGTCTCGCCAGTTGCCACCTATCGCAAAACGCTGTTCTCTGCCAAGATTGTTCCACATTACTTTAGTTTTATGCATATTAATTTTCAGACCTACTCTTCTACTTTCCGTATCCAGTTCAGTAATCATGAGCTGTAATTCGTCTCCCGCGTTACTCATCAATGCAATGTCATCAGCGAATCGCAGGTTACTGAGATACTCTCCATTAACTCTTATCCCTAACTCTTCCCAATCTAGGGCCCTGAAAACCTCCTGTAAACACGCGGTGAATAACATTGGAGAGATCGTGTCTCCCTGCCGTACGCCCTTCTTTATTGGGATTCTGTCGCTTTCTTTATGGAGGACTATAGTGGCTGTGGATCCGCTGTAGATGTCTTCCATTATGTTTATATAGGCTTCGTCGATGCCTTGATTCCGCAGTGCCTGCAGGACTGCTGATGTCTCCACCGAATCAAATGTCTTCTCGTAATCTATGAAGGCTATGTATAGGGGTTGGTTGTATTCCGCACATTTCTCTATCACCTGATTGATAGTATAAATATGGTCTATTGTTGAGAATCCTGTACGAAATCCTGCCTCGTCCCTTGGTTGATTGAACTCTAATGTCGTATTAATTCTGTTAGCAATTACTTTTGTAAATAGCTTGTAGACAACGAGCAGTAAGCTTATGGGCCTGTAATTTTTCAGGTCCTTGACGTCCCCTTTCTTATGGATCAAGATGATGTTGGCATTCTTCCAAGATTCTGGTATCCTCCCCGTCGAGAGGCACTTCGTATACAGGGTGGCCAGTTTCTCTAACATAATCTCTCCACCGTCTTTCAACAGGTCTGATGTTACCTGATCCTCACCAGCTGCTTTGCCTCTTTGCATTTCCTTTAGGGCTTTCTTTACTTCTCCTGTCAATACTGGTGGGATGTCAGATTCCTCTGCGCTATTACTCCTTCTTATGTTATCATCCTGAATGCCTCGGCTGCTGTACAGATCTCTGTAGAACTCTTCCGCTACCTCAACTTAAAGTCACTGGAACGGTAAAAGTACCGCGACCATCCTGCGCGCCGCCATATTTGGTCCAGCGCGGCCGAAGCGGCGGCAGTACGGTGCTGATTTCACGTGGAGTAACGCATGTTTTACGCATTGCGTGCGCTTTTGCAGCCCCGAATGAAGCATATCGTTGTTCTCTGACTGATTAGGAAAGAAATAGCGGCAGTTTTCACTTGCCTACATGCGCACGCACGCGTACTAACGCGATAAAGAAATGCGAACTGCGCAGCGTTTACGCGCTCGGCTGTCTGCATTTATTAAATGCGAAGCATTTCTTAGCGAATTTCTGCGACTTTGTACGTATCTATCTATCTATCTATCTATCTATCTATCTATCTATCTATCTATCTATCTATCTATCTATCTATCTATCTATCTATCTCTATCTGTCTGTCTATCTATCTATCTATCTATCTATCTATCTATCTATCTATCTATCTATCTATCTATCTATCTATCTGTCTAGCCGCCCCCGACTTTGTGCTGTCCTGGCTGCTTAGTTAATGGAATGTACACCAAATTTGGATGACTGTATGACGAATATAAATTACAGGTGATAACATGAAAATATTGACATGCATGCCATGCTTATGGTGCGCTCGCGGCCGCTTCGATAGCTTGATGCACAACAAAATTGGTAAGGCGTACGTGACAAGAGTGTATGACGAACGTAAGTGACTGGTTATAACGTGCAAATCATGAGAGACATGCCATGTAAAACATGATTTACATGACATGGTCTCGGGGCGCTCGCAGTCGTTTAATGAAATGCATATATACCAAAATTTTTATGACGAGCTATTTCTGTATGACGAACGTTAGTGATAGGTGGTAACATGAAAATCATGACTTCCATGTCATGTACGGCATGACTTACTTGCCACGCTCATGCTGCGATGGCGGGCGGTTCGCTAGCTTGAAATGTACCCAAATTGGTATAGCGTGAGGTGACTGTATGACGAACACGAATGACAAGTGGTAACGTGAAAACCATGACTTTTGTGTCTGTATGGCATGACTTGGATGGCACGCTATGCTCGCGGCCATTTCGTTAGCTTGATATATACCAAGATTGGTATTGCGCGCCCTGACTGTATGACGAACATGAATGACAGGTGGTAGCATGAAAATGATAACATGCACGACATTTACGGCACCATTTGCATTACACTGTCTTGGCGCGCTTCCGGTCGTTTTGTTAACTGGATGTATAGAAAATTTGGTATGGCTTGACATGGGTGCGTGACGAACATAAATTGACGAACAGGTCATGCGTTGTATATACCAGAATATACGTACGTTTCATTCGCGTTGTGACTCAACATGCATGCATGTCAAACATGCATTGCATAGTGAACTTGATCTTACATGACATGCGTACCATTATTTTCGTGTTACCGCACGGTATTTATGTTTGTCATACAGTCACGTCACGCAATACCGATTTTGGTGCATATCAAACAAACGAACCGGCCGCGAGAGCATCATGAGCATGGCATGTAAATCATGCCTTACATGACATGCATACCATTATTTTCATGTTACCGCAGGGTATTTATGTTCGTCATACAGTCACGTCACGCAATACCGATTTTGGTGCATATCAAGCAAGCGAACCGGTCGCGAGAGCGTCAGCCATTATTTTCATGCTACCACCTGTTATTTGTGTTCGTCATACGTCAGGCAGTACCAATCTGTAGGAGTCCGTTTTCATGGCGCACTGATTATTATATGTGAGCCAAAAGGCGTCAATTTTACGCCAAACATAATAAAGAGCCGCCCGGCAATGTTATTCTGCATGAACCTCCTGCGACAACCACGCGAAACAAGCTGCACTAGTGCAGGGTAGGCGCCAGGGGCGTAGCCAGAAATTTTTTTTTTTTTTTTTTGGGGGGGGGGGGGTTCAACCATACTTTATATATCTTCGTGCGTGCGTTTGTATGTGTGCGTGTATATATACGCAAGCAAAACTGAAAAATTTCGGGGGGGGGGGGGGGTTGAACCCCCCAACCCCCCCCCCCCCCCTTGGCTACGCCCCTGGTAGGCGCAAACAATCCCCGAAACAACATTTGCGAATTCTCAATGAAGCGCTTACCTCACAAAGGCAGGTATCAGTCGTGGGAACAAATTTTTCCCGCCTTATTCTGTGCAGCCACACAGCCCGTCGTTTGGCATCCTTTTTCCCGCTGAGAATGGCAAAGAGGGCCTTGCCCGTTTCCCGCCGGTTGCTGCACCCAAAAGCGCAGCACCCGGGCATTCTTCGATGCCTCGATGGGCTTTCGATGAAGTCTCAAAACGATACGGGATGTCGTAATGTTCCTGCACGCTTTCCTGAGCCTATAAAAACAATCGCCCTCCAAAGCGCCGTGCGTCTGCGGCCGGGAGACACTAGCGAGGCGAGCGAGCTGGACCATTTATGTGGCGAAGCCACCGAAAGGGCGCGGCGGCGAAGAGAAAAGGAACGCGGTACTTTTCCCGTTCCAGTGACTTTACCTCAACTATTCTATCCATATTGTTTGTGACCTTGCCTTCCTTCTCCCTTATGTCCCTTCCTTGTGGCAAAGCAAAAAGAGACAAAGAAGACAGCAAGGAATACAAAAAGATGGCTGTCATTCCATACATACATGGGGTATGATATGGGCTTAAAATACAGGGGAAAGAACGGGGTGAAAGTAATTTTTTCAGCTCCGTACAAACTGCGCAGACTGTGCAAGAAAGCAAATGATGAGCAGGTGTCGCGGAAAAAATGAGAGCTAAAGCATAAGTATAAATATTGAGAGCGGGCACCGCGACAAAGCGTCAGCATCTTGGTGTTGCCGACCCGACCTATATGTGACACTGTAGTCATACTCTTGCAAACGCAGTACCCAACGGCCAAGGCGTCCCGACAAATTCTTGAGAGACGATAACCAACACAGAGCATGATGGTCAGTGACGATTGTGAAATGCCGGCCGTATAAATAAGGGCGAAACTTTTGTACGGACCACAATATTCTGAAATCCCTCCTACATGTGGCAAGACATACGTCGGCCAAACAAGCCAATGCCTTAACAAAAGGCTGCAACAGCATGGAAATTTGGTAGGTAAGCTGACGATTTCTGGCAACTTAGCAGGACACTGTTCTAACTGTAAGTGCACACCATGTTTTCAGAAGACAGAAAAGCTAGCACATGTTGGAAATAACAGAAAAAAGAGAGAAGTGATTTAATTGTTTTTCATGAATGAGATAACGGGCCGCAATTGTGTAAGCGCACCATCGGTTGCGCTAGAATCGGACACCGTTTAAGTTTTTAAACCACTGGTTTGGAACACTTCGATGAATTGCTTGATGTCTTGAAGGCACGTGCTCACTGAAGCTGTTGCGTCACACTTACGTGTTGATTCTTTGCTCTTTCTTGTGTCATTGCACACGTCACCTTTCATTATCTGTCTATATATATTTGACGAGCGAATGCGATTGAATAAAAGTTGTTAGTGTGCAAGGTCCTTGTCCGTTTTCGTATTCTTGTGTCATTCATCTCAGTTCATCTATGCAGCGCATCGTTTAACTTCTGCAAAACTCAGTGTCAAGTTGCGTGTGGGCAAGTTTTCTATCTACGTAAATGGCTGCATACGCAGGTGGGGCAGTGTCTTGTGGGAAGCCATAGCCCCTGCATCCTGATAAGCACGGAATGGGACTGTTCAGCTGCGGCAATGCCAAGGTGGTGGGTTTTTTACTGTTATGCGATAGGTCCCAACATAACATCATGTCTGTTTCACTGAATCACGGGTGGAATGTCTCCCCCCTCCTCCCGATATCCGGACCGTGACTTTGGGCATTACCATGATCGAGCTGCTGTGCCATGCTGCATATGAGTGAACTGTGTCGGCACTGTCGGAGGAGACAGTGAAGCAGCCATGTTAACTGATTAAGTGGTGGTGACACCTCTGAAGGAGATACGGTCTCTCAGCGAGTGAAGCGACTTTCGTGCTATCTGTCTCTTCCATGCAAAGTAAGCAGTGAGAGTGCAGCACGTACAAACGGTACAAAGGTATGAGCAGTCTACTGATTTTCGCTCAGATGGTGCGCGCAACCATGCCCTTTTAGAGCAAAAACTGTGTCAGTTTTCACTTAGTGAGAGTCTATGGTACAGACGCATAGACATGTACCGCGAAAAGCCAATACTGTCTGTTCTGTCGCTATGTCAGTCGTCGCATATCCCAGACCGTGCAATAGTTCCGAAATGCCGCTTGGCATACACCTTGACGATGCACTATCGTACGAGAAAGCCAGAATCTTTTCCACACTTTGGTAAAGAAAAAGGCTTTGTGGTGGGTACTTTAGGCAATATTTGCGGTGCCACTGTATGTATTTCTGTACTGGTGGTGATGGCGCACATCAGGACATGCTAATTTGGACTTGATGGTTAATGCATACAGTCGAAACCATCAATAACGAAATCACTGAGGATGCAATTTTGGTTCAATCTCATGAGAATTCCGTTGCTGCTAAAATAGAAAAATATGCACACCAATTACCTAGCAAAACCAAAATTTATTTAAAGAAGTTGGTGATCTTGCTTTGTTTCATACTGCCTTAAAGGAGCTGGATGGCTCGAGCCTTGCCTTTCGCAGCTTCGGTGATGATGGTAGACTTCTACAGAAGCGTCAAAAACTTATGCTTTTTAATAGGAGGTGGCATCTTTCCAAAAGGCCTAACACTGCATGTGAGCCAGTTGTAGAAAAAGTTGTAGTCATGGGCACGTTACCAGTAAAAAGTAACAGTGTTACAGTTACAGTTACCTAAGCCAATAAAGTGACCCTGTTACACTTACAGTTACAGAGTTTCCAAAGTAACCTGTAACAGTTACAGTTACTATGACAAAGTAACGTCGTTACTTTTCTGTTACTGTATAAGATAAGTATAGATCACAAACCAAATGATAGCATTTATTTAATGAAAACGAACAAAATCACGTGGGCAGTCAGAATTGCTCGTGGTAAAAGCCTACATGAAGCAAACCTAAAATGGGTGCCCATCACAAGCATTCCTTGGGTAAGCCTCATTTTGTAACACCAATATTTTACGGCGAGGCTGGGCCCGTTTTCCCAAAAGGCGACAATCGCAAAAGTATCGCCTTTGGTGCGCGCTGATTGGCTATTGAGCAAACCGGAAAAGTTAGGGCGCCATCTGGTAATTCCGCCGACGTTAATTTTGCGTCATGGTGCTCGACGGTGCTCTCGACATATTTGCAATAAGCGAAGGCACCGTTAACCGTCGGTTCGTGGTGAAGTCTAGCATTTCAGTGACATAGGCGGTAGCTTCTAGTATTCAATCCTCGGTGGATATACGCAGCATTTTTTAAACTGAAGCTTTCATCGAGCATTACCTTGGGGTGTTATCAGCACTCGTTCTTTGCCAGCGCGTGTTTTTTCGTGGTTTGAACGTCCCAGGAGCATGAACCGTGTGTTGCTCGCGTGGCTTATCGCGAGCCGGCAACATGTTCAGATCTTGAGACGATGTCGCTGCGGCGGCACGCAACAGCTGAACTCTCCGAGTACGCCGTGTTAAACTCTCAACGAAAATACGTTTCACGCAAAGTTCCATTCTTTAAATATTATACTGTGTATTAAATAATCGAACAAAAAAAGGTTGAAAGCACTTTCAACACTTCTTACACTTCAAGTAGCCACAGCCAAGCCGGCCAAGCCTGGCCACTGCGTAGAAGCAGCAGCACACGCTCTAAAACGCCGTACTCGGGTTGCTCTGCGCTCGTACAGTGCGCTCACTCCCGTGTTGTGAGAGATTCGTACTACCAACGGCCAGTTGCAACAATGACGTCACAGGCAAGTCTTTTTTTTGCTTATTCAACGCATCAAATTCTACGTCACCAAACGCGATACTATCGCCTTTTGCGATCGTTTGAGAATACGGGCCCTGTTTAAGCCGGCCTTAAAAACTTTGGTGTGTTCAAATGTGTGCAAAAAACAATCATCATCATGAATGGGTATGTGCCACCGAAATTCGCCAAATCCCACAACTCGCCTCTGGTCCACTAAAAATGAAGAATGCAACGACGGGCGACAAACACCAATTAAGATTTCTAGATAGACGCAACCAGTAATTGAGAAAAGCTTCAATAAACCGTCGGAATTAAACAAGTGATAAGCACCTTGGCTGCACGTTTCAGCTTCACTGAAGCATCTGTACGGAGTGCTTCAGCATTACGTACCGAGAGAATACTGGGGAACGGGAAAGGCAGCGGCGGCTGTGAGAAGACCGCGAAGCGATAGAAGCCCTACGCGAACGACAACATGCCTGTAGATCGATGGGAGGTGCGAACGCTCGGTTTCAGCGCGAGCTTCTGTCTCTGGAGTTTGGACATCTGTGTAGTGTCTATGACTGTCTGTGGTATAACTCAAACCTCTCTGAGCTGAGAAGCAACCTCGAAACAACTTAGCGTCACCCAGATAAAGCTAGCTACAACCTAGAAGCAAACAGATTAGACTTCAGAATCGTCCAGCTTCGCTGTTTCAAGCCTTTCGCGGCTTAGAGGAAGCTTCAAATATTTTTTTTTTTTGTTGATGCACCGTTGGTGAAAAGGGAATGTATTTGCAAAACTCGTTACACATTAGAATTAGTTGTTCCTCAAAGTTGGCATCTGAGAGCTTCCCTCTCTTGATGAAGAATACGTCACGTCCTTTACTGAACAGATGTTCAGCCGGCGCGCTGGACGGAATTCCCAAATTTAGTTGGGTAAAAAAAATCTTGATCTTGGCGGACTTCACCTGCTCGATGTTATTTTGTGAATAATTGTTGTGTTAAGTTGGAGACAATTAATTCCAAAGTGTGAAGGAAAAAACAGCGCTACAAAAGGACGAGGACTAAGGAAGAAAACACGACACAGTGATGAATTCACAATGTTGAATCACCAACTAGCCCAAGTTACTCTTCTAATTCCAAAGTGGTTTTCAAAAATAGCTTCGCCAGTTCACGGTATTCTGTTTCACGCTCTGCTGCTTTCTAGCCACCTGTCAAACATGATTAGCTTGGAGCCTTGAACGAAGGAGACTAGAATTGCCGTCCTAATACTCCACCGGCGCACCAAAAACAGAGCTAGAAGGTCAAATGACAAAAATAACATAAACTTAGCAAGCTGTTCAGTTGCAACATGACTGCTTTACGACATACAAGTAAACTTGAAGTTGTGTTAAAGACCGACCTCGCTCATCTGCAGGAAAGAGCGACCTCCTCT
Organism: Rhipicephalus sanguineus; assembly: GCF_013339695.2. NCBI lineage: Eukaryota > Metazoa > Arthropoda > Arachnida > Ixodida > Ixodidae > Rhipicephalus > Rhipicephalus sanguineus. The sequence goes on along the minus strand of NC_051179.1, from coordinate 126,730,353 downwards.
CCAAATGTCGAGGCGAGTTGTGTTGTGGACAGGTGTGGACGATATGGAAAAGTAACTGTAACGGTATTTCCCATTACAGTTACTCTGTAAAAAAGGAACAGTGTTCCAGTTACAAGTTCCCCTAACTTAAAGGGACACTAAAGGCAAATATTAAGGTCGACATTGATTGTTGAAATAGCGGTCCAGAAACCTCGTAGTGCTACTTTTATGCCAAGGAAGTGCTTATTTTGAAATCAAATCACATTTTAGTGGTCCGCACCACGTTAGCGCACTTCAAATCACCCGCCTGAAAGCGGTATTTCGCACGTCACTGTTGCCGTGCCCAACCTTGCCCGCCTTTATTGCGTGGCGGCGTGCACCATTCGGGTATCTCGCAACATCACGTGCATGAGGTATTTTGTCGAACTTTCTGTCAGAGCGACTTTCACGGGCGTGCAAAACACATGCAGCAGTACGCGATGGCGACCTCGGCATGCACACGGAGATTCGCGCGGCAGCAAGCAGTTAGGCAGTCTACAGAATGTCTGTCGGCACGATGTCACTTTCGTAGATATTGTCACTTGAAACGTCATGTGGCAACATAGTTGCCAGCAGAGGCGTCAGCAAATAATTGTTCTAAGCGTAAAAAGAAGTCCTCTTGCTATCATCATTAGCCAACCCAACTGAATGTTGGGTTGGCTAATGCCGCCTCTCGCGGGGCAACCGTGAGAGGCTGTTGTGGTGCCACCCCCTGTCGCACCACTTCGGCAAAGGACGTTCTTGGTGGAAATGACGATGAAACACGCTGTCGTGCTTCACTTTTATCATGATTATTTCTTTCTCTTTCTTCCAGGTCAGGCAAGCCATGGAGTACACAGGGTGACTGTCATCGCAGTTCATGCAGCGAGGCTCATCGCCAGCGCAGACATCAACAGAATTACCCATTGTTCCACATTTTGCACATGTAACTGCCCCTGGCAGCTCTAAGAAGCGTGACCAAACCTTTGGCATTTAAAGCATCGCTGCAGGTTTGAAATGAAAGGTCTTACAGAAGTTTGACGCAGCCAGTTTCAATGTTCTCGGGTAGCGTGTTGCAGGCAAAAGTAAGTATCGAATGCTTGGTCGGTATTTTGGTGTTGTCGTGCCTTATCTTGATTCGTTGGACATGAGTGACATTTCAGCCTTTACATCCATCTAGTAGTTCTTCCTCGCTGAGGCCAATCAGGTCCTCATCGGACACTACTCCTTTGACACTGTTTATGCTCCGGTGTGCGCTCACAGAGATCGGGAAATTACCGAAAGCAACAAGGTGGGCCAGTCTGTCATACTGCTGCTTATCGCGTACTTGTAGGAGTAAATCGCCAGTTGCCATTCTTGTGACATCCCCCCGTAACCAGTTCCAATAGTTACTCCGAGACATTTCGCAACGAGGAATGGCGACATCCCTCGTGCTGACTTAGTTTCACGTTGACTGTGTATGACATGGTATTTGGGAAATGATTGTTTCTGATGCATAGATAATGTTAAGGTATACAGACCCGAACGCTTCTCAATCCCTTCATCGTGCAGTGTCTTCCACTGAAACAAAGAACCTAGTGGCCTAGAAACCTCACACATTGGCGTCTGCAGCCCCTTCAACACTCGGGCGGACCTTGGGCACATCATCTGGGACTGCCTCCTGTACTCGGACCACAGACAATGCGCCATTCATTGCCTCAATCCTCGTAAATGGTGAGAGTCTGCTTTCCAGGACCAGATACTAGCTGGTGCAGCATTGCCATGGTTGCCAATGAGCTATGATGCTCACTGCAGAAGTACCCGGATGACCCCGAGGCTACAGCCACTGGCAACAGGCTTCATCTCGGGTGTGACAGCCAGAGCAGAAGCTCGCAAGAGATTATTTCGCCTCCCTATTTTACTGTGGCCCCCCAATTTTTTTTTCCCATCCCTCCCCCGATCACTCACTGCAGCCCTCCGAGGAAAAAAATGTGACTAAAGACGTGTTAACAACAACCCTTATGCCAGCGTTTTGTAGAAAGGCACCAGACTGCATCCTAAAGCAGTGAGCTGCTAGCCTAACTTTGCATGACATTCCGATTTGTTGCTAAAGCATTCATTCTTTTGTCCTTGCGGCAAAATTGACTTTTCCGTTATCTGATGGCGAATGCGGACACATACCTGAAGAAACAGCTTGAGGCTCTGTTTGTGTAGCACTTGATGACAGAATTTTCTTTTCATTTGCTTGTGATGCTTCATGGTGGGTTAGTAGTCGCACTTGAACGGATTTATCTGTGACGTGACCCGGTTCACATGCTAGCTCTGGTGATGTTTCTACGGCTTTTCCCAACTCAAGAGTGAGGCCCCATGCTGCATCATATACTTGATCTGCTGCGACAGCATTCTGAAATAAATTGGCTTGTGTTGTTACAAATGACAACGCTAAAGATTATTGCTGAGTAAAGTAATGAAAACCCTCTTACAGGATCTGTTTTGCGACAATGACTTGGTCCTGGTGTTTGGCTGATGGTTCCATCTCCAGAGAGCGGCTGTCCAAGAATCTGCAACAGTGTAATAGTGTACCGTTGGTCCCGAGGAGAAGTGAGACAAGATGAGGTCCCACCAAAAGGCGGTTTTCTGTGACAGCGAATTTCTGTGACCAATCTGTGTTCCTCCGGTTCGCAGCAGTTTAACGACTTGAATAGGGTGACTGGAGGTGCATCGTCGGAGCCACCGAAATAAGTGCAGCTTATACGACAATACGCTAGAATATTCTAGCGCGCTGTAACCTTACATCTGTGTTAGAGTTACCAATATCACGGCCTCGCGCGTCGTCTTACAACCACTCTGTGGAAACAAGAGTCTCATTATCATTCATGCATTTGTTAATATTGCAATGCAATTGGAATACTGTTTCCACAAAGGTGAGTGAATGTGTGAGCAGTTTCCACTTGTTAGGCTAGAGTAAAGCTTTGATGCACATTTTATGTGCCACTGTAGGATCTGTAGTCGGTAAAAGCCTAAGAAAAAATGCCAGCTCTCCCTCAGCCATTGCTGTTCCCCCCAGAGAAAATTTGCACAAATGCTCCATCCAACTCATTTTTGTGATGTCAAGCATTTTTCTAGTGTTTCAGGCAGCTTACTTTTCCACCCAGACACATGTTTCTGTCGCTGGTTTTATGTCGGAAATTTGAACACCCTGGTAACTTTCGTCAAGGATTCTGACATGACTGCTCAACCATACACAACATTTCAGGTAGCAACAACGCACCTTGAACTCCTCATTTGTGCAGTGTTTATATTTACACTAGGTGAGAAGTACTTGTGGTTCAAGCAAAAACCAGCCATCATGACTGTTTTTCACAGGTGAAGGACAGCCACACCGCGGTTTTGAAAGCAGATTAGGCATTTTTTTTTAGCTTGTGACAGAATACAGTATGCGAAGGATAGATATGCTACAAGTGTGCATAATTCACTTGTAATTCTATGTCATGCCTTCCGTAATTAAAAACGCATCTGACAGACTATTGGGGCTAAATCGAGAAAAGTCACAAGCTCCTTTTTTAATAAATATGCGTTTATAATGCAAGTTGAGGTTCCTGATGACTGTAATAGAGTCTGGGAAAATAAAAAAAACACGATGTGACAGCTGGTTGGCCATTCACTTTAGTACTTTCATGCATGCATTGTTGCAACCATACTGCACCTGTTAAGAGTTAACTTTCAGTTTTCTTAATGTTTTATAAGTCCTGTGCTGAGTTGAAAGCACATGCATTTCGTGCACACGTCTTCATTTGCCAAGGAAGCATAAAACAATAATATGCAGCATAGCTGTATTGCCTAAGGTATTCAATAAAACAGGAAGTCTGTTTCACATTGTGACATGACTTGAATTCATCTGTGTTAACAGATCACGCGCACATAAGAAAAGTATGCGGAAGTCCGCAAGCGAGGACAGCAACAGAAAGCATAACAAATGTTGTGGTTATCTTGTGGAGCAGCATCGCCATTAGAAATAGAAGCTGGAATGAAGAAACGAATGCAAAAAACGGGGAGGAGCGGGTGGCTTCCGCAAGGCTCCTATGAGCCTCGCGCATCTTGTTTTCGCCAGCGTTTGCCACCGGTGGCACCACCAGCAAACTTCAAAGAAGCAGCGGATGCCAGTGCTGCCTAAAAGCAGCATTCCAAGGACGGCCGCCTCTACAATAAATCTGAACACTTCAGCGTCACCTAGACTGCTTCCAAAGGAGATTCTGCATGGATTTTTTTATACTCACACTTGTTTCCAGCGACTGTAAACTTTATGCGGTATTGCTACAGCGATTTCAATACTCTAAAAGCCCATTTTCAGACTTGCGTGTCAAATGCCGTGTCTGGGTTCTTGTTGACAAAACTTGTCCACGTGAATACCGGTGCTCAGTTACAGCCGCGGTCGACAACTTCTAAAAGCATGTGCTAGACCACTGACTATCAACGGTGCAGCTCATGACAATCAAGGGTGCGCTGCAGAATAGACACACCCAGGTTGCAACCCTTCAGCAAAAGCATCACCAGCGACACATGAGCAAGGGAGCTTTAAGTAACGTAAGGAGAAAAACAGGGCCAATATGTATCAAGCTATACAACGTCCATTTTTGTACAGCAAGACTGCATATTACCCAGTCGTAGCTCTGCGAACAGAAAACTCCCTAAAAGGTATGTGCCACCTTGTGCAATCCCTGCTACCCACCACAGGTGCACTAAAATGTTGCAAAATGGAGAATGTGACAAAAGGTGCATGCTGCTCAAATGGCTCAAGACCATGCATCAAATGCCAAACGCATGCGGCAAGCCAGATAAGACTGCGCCTGTAGTGGCAAAAAGACCATGCATGCTGCTCCAATGCAAAGCTTTCAAAGAGCATGCGCTAAATCCAAAAGCGACTTTCTGTACCTAACATCTCAATTCTGTGTCAGCTCTGTGCCGCGTGTCACATAGCTTCGCTTGTCATCCACTTTCACATCGTGAAACGGCCACATGATCTTTTTATTGCGATAGTAATTATATGGCCCCTTTCGACGTGTTTTTGCCATCGCCGTCATGTTCCGTATAAAGGGTCCTGGACCAGATCCTGGATTGGCCCAAGAGGGTAGCGGAGACCTACGCCGGGTAGGCCCCTCTGCTCCCTCCACCACCGCACTCCTTGCAACTCCGCCGCACGGAGGGCGCATGGGATAAGATCAACCCGCCTGCGAGGCCTGCCGTCGATTTCTTCTCAGGCAGAGAGGAAATGCCCCGCCCTTCTTGAAGGAGCATGAAGGGACGCCGGGGAGGGAAGGGTCGCTCGAGCAGCAACTGCGAATTTTGATCAGAACGACGCAGTCGCAAAGATACTGCCCCAAAATCGCTTCTCTCCCTGGAGCGGCCGTATTCTCTTGCACCAGCGCCTTGTAGAGTTACGCGAGATCGGATCCAAAAGAGTTAGGTGCGCCTTCCTTCATGTAACATTACAATTTGTAACATTACATTACAGGTGAGAAACAGCGCTAAAAAGACAGGACAAGAAAGGACACGAGACGACGGCGCTGACTAACAACCAAATGTGCTTTATTCCTTCAGTCAGCATAAATATACTTCACCACTAACGTAATGAAAATACAGAAAACTCAGCCTGCGCAGAGGCAGTAGGGCGATCAACGAGACATGAATTCTATCTCCTTCGGAAGGAGGGAAATCGAGGGGAAGCTTACACATGCCTCGCCGCTATTGTAGATGTGATAAGCTTCTGAAATGAGGCGTGCGCGCTCGTCGTGGTATTTTGACAAGAAAGTGGTATCGTTAAAAGATGGATGGCAACCGCAACTGTTACAGTGAAGAGATAACTGACTATCTGTAGCTTGTTTTTGAACCTTGTTCAAATGCTCGCGCATGCGGTCATTAGCGCACCGCCCCGTTTGCCCGACATAGTAACGCCCGCAAGAAAGTGGAATCTTGTATACAACTTCTTGACAACATTCAACAAACTTCTGCCTGTGCTTCTTAGTGCATCTTCTTTTCTTCTCTTCTTCTCGGTTGACTTGCTGGCACAGGCTACCAAGCTTATTTCGGGCAGAAAACAACAGCCTAACGCCTGCCCTGCTGACAACTTTCTTGAGATTGTGCGCGACTTTGTGCACGTACGGAATAACCGCAACAGTTTGCTTCGAGTTTTTCTCGGATTGCACAGCAGCTGGGCGCTTATTTTTGTGCAATCCGAGAAAAACTCGAAGCAAACTGTTGCGGTTATTCCGTACGTGCACAAAGTCGCGCACAATCTCAAGAAAGTTGTCAGCAGGGCAGGCGTTAGGCTGTTGTTTTCTGCCCGAAATAAGCTTGGTAGCCTGTGCCAGCAAGTCAACCGAGAAGAAGAGAAGAAAAGAAGATGCACTAAGAAGCACAGGCAGAAGTTTGTTGAATGTTGTCAAGAAGTTGTATACAAGATTCCACTTTCTTGCGGGCGTTACTATGTCGGGCAAACGGGGCGGTGCGCTAATGACCGCATGCGCGAGCATTTGAACAAGGTTCAAAAACAAGCTACAGATAGTCAGTTATCTCTTCACTGTAACAGTTGCGGTTGCCATCCATCTTTTAACGATACCACTTTCTTGTCAAAATACCACGACGAGCGCGCACGCCTCATTTCAGAAGCTTATCACATCTACAATAGCGGCGAGGCATGTGTAAGCTTCCCCTCGATTTCCCTCCTTCCGAAGGAGATAGAATTCATGTCTCGTTGATCGCCCTACTGCCTCTGCGCAGGCTGAGTTTTCTGTATTTTCATTACGTTAGTGGTGAAGTATATTTATGCTGACTGAAGGAATAAAGCACATTTGGTTGTTAGTCAGCGCCGTCGTCTCGTGTCCTTTCTTGTCCCGTCTTTTTAGCGCTGTTTCTCACCCGTAATCATGAACCAACCAGCCCAAATGCGTACCCTTCTACATTACATTACACTACATTACATTATATTACAATTATAACATTCGCTGCTTCCCTCTTGCGGTGAAATTGTGATTTCTTTTTCCACGTGCAGCATGATAAGCTCCAATATTCGACAGCTCACCCCATTATTTTGTCTCCTCGAGAACGCTGCTCGCGCTACCTGCGACTTATTTCGTTCGTGAACGAACACCGATGGCACCACGCGTGGCCTTAGTTGAGCAGATTTTACCACAATTCCCATTACACGCGTTAGCGATGAACTCCGACGGCAGCCACTGTCACGAAAATGTTTCGAGTCTCTGAGAACTGTGGTTCTCGAAAGCTTGAAGTTACTTCCTTTCAAAGCAGCGATTCACTGAGCAGCTTATTTTTTCTCATGTGGGAAGTTGTGAAACACTACTTGCATCGTCTCGGCCGCCGGTGTTCGAAGAGCCGTACGCAAAGCAAAAGGCAGGCATGGTGCGAGACGAAGTTCTCCGTGCAGCAACAGCAGTTCTTTGAAGCGTAAACCATAAACGTGAAGTGGGGACGTTGATTATTCAGAACAAGAAGGCCGACTGGCGCGGAAAACCTGCACACGGTGACGGTGCGAGCAGCCGGGACGAGTCTTTTCTACGGCGGCTCGGCGTACACATAAGGACATAGCGTAAACAAACCACCGTGGTCGGAACCCCACGATCTCCAGGACAATCGTTGGTCGGAAACCCTGAAGTCTTGTGCGACCGTGACAAGTTCCAACTCGGCACGGGTCGGAATCACGGTGTAGCAAACAGAGGCAGCGCTGCTGAGCAGCCGCGTCGAAAAGTTGTTCACATTCGCCTTCTCTTCATTAGATGGCGCTAAGTGCTCAGGAGCCAGTATAAGTGTGCGAAGCTGCTGGGTGCCACCGCTCTGTCCCCGACGCCACGTTTCTAGTGAAAACGTCTTTATTCGTGTTTTGTGAAACTATTCGTACTCCTTGACAGTCTAGTTTCATCCTGTGAACTTATGTAAGGCGCGTGGGCGCAGGCAGCGATCGGCAAGAAGTGTTTCGCCCCACGCCGCACGACAGGGTACAACTCGTGTACTGAGAAACTCACTGTTATCCAGGCCGAAAGAAGCAAAAAACCTTGGGCGGGTGTGCACCACATGAATTGGGCAAGCCCCACTACCAAGTACAGCAGATGTAAGCATTAAAGGGACTGCATGTTCAAAAAACTTTGCCGATCGATAGTCACACGGGTTCGCACTGCCTCTTTTGGTTCCCTGCCCACATGGGCAAAGACGTCCATTCCCAACAACCCAACCTCAACGAAACGGTTCATGACCGAGCGCGAGAGCTCACCCGCCGCGACGATCAATCAGCCACCGAAGAGCTGGGCCCAGACATACAGTTTAACAAACCCTTACTAACCTTCCACGAAATCACCTCTCACTACCGCCACAACAGATGCCAATACCCATTACGACACACAAAGCTCGAACGTGCGCAAGCGGTAGCCTTTCGCATGCTACAAACAAGATCGTACCTATCACGGGGCCGACTGAGCCATTACAACACAGAAATCACTCCCCAATGCCCAGATTGCAGAGAACTCTATTGTTCACTCTCGCACATGCTATGGCAATGTCCCGCGCGTTACCTCAGGGACCTCTCACCAGTGAGTCCGACTGGGAAGAGGCACTAAGGAACTCCGAGCTCCACCAACAACTCAAGGCAGTCCAGAGGGCCCAAGAACTGGCGGAACGCCATCACGTTCCCGCCCCGACTCGGGCGTCGCCTACGGTAGCGGCTGCTAGGGTGTCCCCCCTGGATCCGCGGGCGGCCTAAACTCCTCAGGACCGATGAATAAAGTTCTTGACTGACTGATCGATAGTTGAGGCTCCTAAGAGCATGCAAGCCAGATATTACAGCGCTGCACGCGGCCTGGAATGCACAATGAATTCTCAATGTCAGGTAGAAATCACTCCCTCTTCTCTCTACAAATGATGTCATATAACCAAATTTCTGTGCCATACAGAAATTTCACAGGAGAGAAAAAACGCTGCCATGCTGGGCTGCGCGCGGGAGTGCAAAGGCTGACGTCACAGCCTCTGCGCAGTGCACTTTTGGGTGGTCACGCGTATTTAGCGCAGCCCAGAGAGGATTATGGCGGCGCCCAGGGAGCCGTCTGTGAAAATGTCTATAGGCTTCTCAAGCATCGCTTAGTGGCGCTGCAGCTCTTGACAGGCAGCGCCATCTCTGGCATAAAAATACAAACTAGAACGCGCGTTTTCCCTTCTCTCCAATTCGCTGCCGCTTGCTTCCGAGCACGTGCAAAGCTCTCGCGGTGCACTTGCGGCGTCTCACAATGTGCCGCTTGTGCGGCTTCAAAAGGATCTTCAAGCTTGACTGGCACTTCCGAAGAGCGAACTCGATAAAAGGAGAAAGGCTCGTCAATTACGTTTACGGTGCAGAGCAAACGATCGACGACAACGACGCCCGACTCAAAGCGAAATGAATTTTCCAAGTCGCGATTATACAGTTAGGACGTATACCTCGCAGGCCCGTAGCCAGGAATTTTTTCGGGGGGGGGGGGCACTTGCTGAAGGCCTTGACTATTTGAGAAAAACGCCTATTTCCAATATTTATTTTCAGTAAAACACCACCTATCATAAAAAAGTTTTTTTGGGGGAAAGGGCCCCCCCCCCTCGGCTACGGGCCTGATACCTCGAGGTAAGTCTCATTCTGCCATGTTAAAGATGCGTAGTGGTCCACATGCACTCCGAAATGAAGCCGTGCACGCTATCGATGTTCTACGGTGCGGACTACGAATCATATGATTGTTGTTGTGATATGGCATGCTTGCAGTAGCAGCCGTGTACTTTCGTGAACAAATTTAACGTTTGCGGCGTGCGAAAAAAAGAAATTATGCGGCCATGGCACTGTTTCCTGAGAAGGTTAGAGTCAAGTCCTCCGTGCCGCTGGAGAATCACCCACCGATTAAGACGCGAGGCAGCTAGCTGAGCTTTAATCACTGTGAAGTAAGATGAACTGCTCGCCTCGTTTTTTTCGGCTCTCGCGTCATGTTTGCACTCTCTCTTTATGGGGATATCGACTTGACAGGCGTGTAAAACCTGCTGCGCGAACGCGGCTAGAGAATCGCACAAAGTCAGAAGGAGCGCACAAAGTCAGAAGGTGGTTACTTCAAGGTTGCAATTGCAAAGCATGTATTAAGTGCCAGTTATATTGAGCGGCTTAATTATCACCCTAATGGAGTGACAAAAGCAAGGCAAACCTGCAGAACGATGTCAAAGCTTGCTGAAAATGCACAGACGTCCGTTCCAGCGTGATAAAGCAGCCTTTCCTACGCGTGAATCGCAGGCGCCGAACTTCTGACAATGTGCCGAGTTCAAATGAATTCAACCAACTGCGCAACGCTCGGTATAACGCGAGTGTGAACGTTCAACGACGGGTAGGTCTCACGAACACGGGGAATCAAAACACAATGTTCTTTCACCTACAACCAGTGGCGTAGGCGGGGGGGGGGGGGGGGGGGGCTGACCAGGCTACTGTGTTGAGTGCTCAGGGTGAGAGCGGTTTCGCTCCAAGAGGCGAACCGCGAGGTCACAGAATGCCGAGAGGGGTTAGATTTCAGAGCGGCGACCGGTGCCGTACATCTTCCCCTGTGTTTGGAGTGCATTGCAGGCGGTTGTGTCGGCTGCGATGGCGCCATGCGGGCAGTTGCGCGCCGCCTCCCCTCTGGTGGGCCACGGCCGCCGCGGTCTTGTTTTTGAACTCCGGGAAGACGCCGGCCAGGAGACAGACCACACTGCGGGTACGGTCCCTACTGCGGGGGTCTGAAGCGCAGGCGGCGCTGTTTGATGACACCGGCCAGCGACGGGAACACGCTGCAGAGGCGAAACCCCAGTAGCCTGGTTTGTGCCAAGTTGGAGGCGACGGCGCTTTTACTGGCCGACGATGCCGCTGAAGCGGAATGTGTGAGCAATAAATTCCGCACGTGGCGTCAGCTCCTGACACTGTGCGTGGCCACGTGTCGACGAGAAAGAAGGAAAGCCGTTATTTTTTTAATATCTTGGTTTTCCATTTAGGCCCTGCCTGGTGGGCTGTGGCCTACGTGTACTTACGCTCTGGTTGGCCGCCGTGGTCAAGGTAGGGATAAAGGGATGTCACCGCCCTTTTTCTTTGTTTTGTGGCAGTGGGTATTGACTTGCACGTGAGTGGCACGTCAGTCTGGGCTGCAATCAGCGTTGCTGATAGATCGGTGAGGCTCTGCAGTGTATAATGTACGTAAAGCTAGCCTGGGCTCTAATCAGAGCGCTGATAGATCAGTGAGGGCATTAGCGCACCCAGGATTTCTCTCAGGGCGGGGGGGGTTGAACTTCTGACAAGATTACAGGAGTGCGGGGGGGGGGGGGCAAGCACATTGCATAATATGCCATTTCCTTGCTTCAGCTGTAGTAATGCGACAACAAATAATATACCAAATAATAATAATAATAATAATAATAATAATAATAATAATAATAATAATAATAATAATAATAATAATAATAATATGAATTATGATGATTATTATTCAGCGTTTTACAGAAAGGCCTTGAAATAACTTGACGAGGCCAAATAACCGTTCAGTGGAGCAGTGCACGTAGAAAATAAACTACAAATTGAACCGACATGTTGCCTGGCTGGCGGCCGCGCAATGATGTTAAAATTTTATTACTATGGTAGCCAGGCCTTAGTCTCCCTTCATTGGAGCGGGGGCCCTCAAAGTGGCAATACACACACACATTATATATATATATATATATATATATATATATATATATATATATATATATATATATATATATATATATATATATATATATATATTCTCGAAGAAAAGATCGTATAGTAGCGATCTTTTCGCCGCGAAAGCGATGCTGTTGTGGCCTCAGCGGCTCTGCTACGCGCATATCGTGGGTTGTTGGAACGCGGTGGGAGCTGGCATACCGAAGAATAAACGCAGGATTTCTAGATATATCGGTCAAGATCCACTTTCGCTGTCGTATTATCCAATTTTGGGCAAAAGTGTGATCGTATTAAACGCACGAAAATGCATTTTGTTCTAAGGGTTGTTGGCCGGGAATAAAAACAAAAACGTATTAGGCTGAAAAACGTATTATGCAGAATCGTACCAACGAGGTTTCACTGTATATATATATATATATATATATATATATATATATATATATATATATATATATATATATATATATATATATATATATGCATGCTATAGATTAAGCGCTAAGCGAGGTCACAGTGCAGTGAAGCCAACTGCCTCTAGCACTGAACAAATGCTCATGAATGCTATAGAAATACATATATTATTCCGAATGTATTTCGGGCATTTATTCAACGTGTCAATCCAATCAAGCATTAAATGAAATAATTTTGGGAACGATTTTTCAAAAATAACTCGGGATGTAAAGGCTTAAAGATATGTGAGCTCAAAATAAGTAACATTAGTTGACTGACTGGATTCAGAACCTCAGGCACGACAATGCTATATATTATTTTCACTTCCACTTGCCTAATAAAATAGGCAAAATACATGCGTCTTTGCAGTTACAGACTTGTGATGCACAACTAAAGGAATGAAAATTGAGTGGCAAACTAAACAGAGCAAGGTGAACCATTACTGATTCACGAGCAGGTAGCTTCACACACAGGTGCCTCGTGAAACAGTATGCTGTGTCAAGACGCTCTGTCGAACAGGGTGGTGACCCGTGGTTTCAGGAGGCGTTGCCTGTGGTGTTCAGTGTCTCAGTGAATTGCATTCAGCAGTACGACGATACCTGTTTTTTTCTGTTTTGGTGACACCCCGTCAACCAAACATTCGCGATTAAATCATTATTCGGAAAATTGCAGAGTATAATTTCCCCGCACAAAGCACTACTGCCAAGAAATTCAACTCCAGCACTTGTCAGATGGGTGCCGCAGTGCCACCGTCCGACTGCCAAGGGGGGGGGGGGGGCTACTTAAAAAATGGAGGGGGGGCCGGGCCCCCCCCTGACTTTAAGCCCTGATGGTAGCGCATACAAACGGGACGCAAGAAAGGCACATGAAGACACCCAGCGCCGTGTGTGTGTTTTCGTGTGCGTTTCTTGTGTCCCGTGTATTTGCACTACCACTGTAAAAGAAAATGCCATACGAACAAGCCCGCATGCATGGCACCTTTAACTCTTAAAAAATCTCTGCAGCTGATAATTTCCTATGCTTTCTTGGAGTCTCGCCAAACTATAAATTCCAAGGCGCACCATAAATATTACTTATAAACTACATAGTATTGATTATAAACAGCATGTACAGTTCAATGCAACACACGTACAGTACAATGCTCACGGATAAACTGCATTATAGCACTCGGGCGCATATAGTCGGCGGCTGAACCATCCTTAGTAAAAATTGACTGGTCAATGGATGCAGGAGACGATATATCTGCTGAGTCACCGGTTCCTCAATGGACGTAATCGGGCATTCCGGTGTTGCTGCGTCGCTTGAATATGAACACGAAATCCTTTTTGGGTAGTAGGTGAGTATCGTGTTCGACTGGCGCTTCGAGAGAGGGCTTCCGGCGAGGTAGGTCATTGTCGACGCAGATTCACGCAGCAAACACGGCACGCAGCAAACAAACACGGAGCACGGCACTGCGCCGTGCTCCCCTTTTCCCTTCCTTCCAGAACCACGAACAGCAACAACAACAAGTTCTAGCAAGCAAACTGAACGTGCACGCCACGTATGTGTGCACATCAAACTTTGTAGTTTCCGTCCGATGTACAGCAAAAAAGAAGTGGTAAAAAGAATGGGCGAGAGACGTTTACTGAGAAAAAGAAAAGCAAACGTGCCGCCCCAACAGACCTTCCGCACTTTCCCAAGGTTCTTTTTTTCTTACCAGACGTCGTCAAAAACATTTACTCATTCTGCCACGGCTTCTTGCTCTTCCCATCCTTGCAACGTATGGACTCCGCATTGCGTGCTTGGAGTCACTGTGTGCGTGCGATGCTGCGACAATGGCTGGCGTCGTGTGCTCGTGCTACGCAGCCTCCGTGGGTTCGCGGTCGCTTCGATGAACGAGCCGCTCGCCAGGTGGCCTTTCTTCTCGCCGCACTAACACGTCTCGTTCGTCCGCTGTCAACGAGGTTCAGAAAAAAAAAAAATGCGCGACCACTCCGCTGCAGCCATTAAGCGACAGACGGTACCATTCACCACTGCAGCTCCGAAGAAAATAGAAAACACGTGCGTCGAAGCACGGCGGATGGATCAGATGCGGCCGACGACTTCTTATCTTTAAAATTTGAGTGAGCATTGTCCCGACGTTTCAGAAACCATACGGTTCCCTCTTCGGAGTTTGAGGAAGGGAAACACATGAAGAGGGCTTCTTTTGTTAGGCGAGTATGACAGGGTGCTTCAGGCGGCGGCGGTGCTTGTCGGCAAAAGAACCGAGGAGTCCAAGGGCTTGTGTTCCATTGACCAGAAGGCATGAGTTGAACAGTGAAGGGGATGGGGAGCTTTTTAGACGGACGCGTCGAAGTGGCGGTACGCCGACACCCTCTAGACTGGTGTTGGGCACGCAGATGCCTCTCTCTCTCTCTCTCTCTCTCTCTCTGTCTCTGTCTCTCTTTTTTCTTTCTTTTTTTTGTGTGCTGTACACAAGGGGAAGGTTGCACTGAGCGCGGTTCACGTTGTTTCGGGTCGTTTACATATGTCAGGATTCATTTCCGGTAGTTGGTTTGAACTGCGAAAACTGCAGTTTCAGGAAAATTGATTCGGCGGTCTGCGTCCTCGGCGGAATCTTCGGCTGAGGGGTTGCGATCTCTTGCAAAATTGGGGACGTCGTTCCCGTCTTTCTTTCAGGTTCTCAGTTCAGCTGGCGTCTTGAATTTTCTCTTTCGGCGGCCGGTCATTGGGAGCGATATGGTTTCGATCACTACTCGGATAGTAGAGACTGATGCTTTCTGTGGTGGTGTTGATTGGAAAGGGGGGGGGGGGGTGTTACTGGATTTATCAGCTTGCGTGGTGTTTTTGGAAGTGAACTGCTTTCTGAATAAAAGACTTTCCATGGCCGTTCTTGGTGAGTTTCTCGAATATATCGTATGTTTTTATTTTGTTTTTTCACGTTGTGCGCTGCGCAGTATGTTCCGGCTCTTCGCATTAATGTCTAAGACTAATATCTTCCGCATTTTTGGGGGGAACGAAGAAAACTGTAGATATCGACTTAGGTAGGTGTTTTGCAGAGTTTTATTTTCAGGCTACGAGAACATCCTAACACGGCCGAGAGTGTTATGTTTCAAGGGCGAATTGAATTCTCATTCGATGAAATTTATATGAGTATGAGAGAGAAAAATTATGACGTAGGACCTCTTGACGATCGAAAAACAGTCGTTTAGACGTATCTGAGAAAGATTTCTGCTTGCGGCTGGAGTGAAATGATAGCTCGTCCCTCGATGTGTTCCATTCTTATATTTGCCGTGGCATGCTCTATTGTAGTAATCAAAGGGGCAAGAAAATAAAAAAGAGGGCCAGAGCTGACAACCCGTGAAAGCATCTTTTTTCTTGGAAAGCTGCGCCCCGCCACGGTGGTCTAGTGGTTATGGCGCTCGACTGCTGACCCGAAGGTCGCGGGATAGAATCCCGGCCGCGGCGGCTGCATTTTCGATGGAGGCGAAAATATGTTTGATGTCCGTGTACTTAGATTTAGGTGCACGTTAAAGAACTCCAGGTGGTCGAAATTTCCGGAGCCCTCCACTACGGCGCCCATCATAATCATATCGTGGTTTTGGGACGTTAAACCCCAGATATTATTATTGGAAAGCTGCTTCCCTGGAAATTTAGGAACGCAGAGCCATAGAGCATGCGGTTTGCTGTTCTTTAAATTTAGTAGATGAGTGAATACAACACATTTCTAGAGCCAGTTAGGAAAAGTCGACCTCAGGGCACCTCTGGATATGAATTATTAACTTTGGACTCCCGGTGTGAAGGACAGCGGGGCAGTTATGGAGGGAGGGGGGGAGTTGGTCGGCCTCAGGGGGGGGGGGGGGGGTGTTCAACCCCCGAACCCCCCCCCCCCCCCGTCGGTGCGCCACTGAGTGAGGCTAGTGGCAATCGCAAGTTACGACAGTCTGGGCTCTAACTTTGTTAACAAGTAGAAGAGTGAGACTGTATATTTGACCTGTTTTAATCTTTGTATTTTTATAAGCTCAGTTGTATTTATCATTTCACGTTATCATAAACGACTTCATCCATCTGACTTCCGCTGCAGCGTGCGTGTGAGTTCATAATCGCTGCCGATCACCGTCCAAGATCTCCGTGGCCAACGACGAAGAACCATCGAAAACTTTACTTTGACCATAACGGCAACAACGGCCATATGCCTCAAGGGCAGAAGCGGCTCTCCGAATTCTGGGGAAATTCTTCCTCGAAGCGCGAACACACCCACGAGGACTTGAATGGTAAGCAGTTTTCTTCATTTTATGATTTTATGTTACCTAACTCATGTCTTGCGACGATGGAGTCAGGTTACAATGCATCTGAGCTGAACTATTTGTATCATATGTGATTGAAGAAGTCATTGTATACCGGGTGTCCCAGCTATCTTTAGCCAAGGGTTAAAAAATACAATATTGGAGGCAGGCGAGTTCAATCAGTTGCAAATTGCTGAAAGTCACCTTGCGCTCTAAAGGCAATTTTTTCTTTGTATATAATTCATTTGTTAATTATAATTAGTCAACTAAATTGCTAAATATTGACTTTAGGCAACAAATGCGACTTGCAAAGTTCGAGAGCGCCTTCAAAAGCCCCCATGGCATTATTTGCGATAAAGAAAGTCTCACGTATACCATTTTTTCTAAGCTGCAAAGAAAGCCCGCGAAATACAAAAACAACCACGTGACTAGCGCATTCGCGCGGCAGAGAACGTGCTGCTCTCAGCCGTTTTGAGCGAACGAAATCAGCTGCGGCCGCGACTCGCCGGCTCCGTTGACTCGCTACAACATGGAGGAAAAAAATGCGCTACAACTTCCACCGTCACGCGCGCACACTGGCTGGCAACGGGCCAAGAAACCACCGCCAACTTATCGGCCTACCGCTGCAACGGAGCCGGCAGTCGCGGCCGCAGCTGATTTCGTTCGCTCAAACCACGGCTGAGAGCAGCACGTTCTCTGCCGCGCGAATGCGCTAGTCACGTGGTTTGTTTCTGTATTTCGCGGGCTTTCTTTGCAGCTTGGAAAAAATGGTATACGTGAGATTTTCTTTATCGCAAATGATGCCATGTCGGTTTCTGAAGACGCTTTCGAACTTTGCAAGCCGGATCTCTTGCCTAAAGTCAATATTTCGCAATTTAGTTAACTAATTATAATTACCAATGAAATAATTACAAACAAAAAGATTGTCTGCAGTGCGCAAGGTACTGTCAGCAATTTGCAACTGATTTCACTCGCCTGCCTCTAATATTGTATTTTTTTAACCCTTGGCTAAAGATAGCTGGGACACCCGGTATAAGTCAAGTGTCGATCTCCTAGTCCGGAAATTTAAAATTTATGCCACGTCTTCAATATAACATTCAAGAGGAATACATTTTATTATAATGCAAGACGTTGGTCAAAAACGGTGATTAATATTACTCAGAACTGGTATATATCTGCAACTGCTTAGAATCACAGTCACGGACGAGTCTACACTCACCCTGGACATCTTTTGGGGACTATAGTTGAAAGAAGCGCCCATAACGTAGCGAATAGGTAGCCCTGGGTAAGGAGACCATCGCTACAAAATATATGAAACGTCTTTATACTTACCGGTGCACAAAGCTGGGAAGGGTCTTTTACTGTTTATCAGTAAGCCGCAGCACACATAAAAAGTTTCAACAAAAATGTATTTACCATCGCGGCATTTTTAGTTTATGCCTTTACTAGCCCTGTACACCAAGAAGTAGGCAGTCTGCTGTGAGAGAGCGTGCGACTTTTCATGTCGCAAATATTCTTAACGCGTTTCATGCGGACGAGCGAATACCATTGCACATTATTTTAATCTTATCATCATGCGAGCAGCGTGTGCAGGTGAATGACGATTGCACTGGTTGCGAGGAAAGGAATGTGTTCTTCAAATAGCTTTTTTTCTTCAACTCGTATTTCCCATCCATGGAAGTTTTTTTTCTGTGCGAGAGTCTCGTTATTTCAAGGCTCAGTCAGACTTGACGAATAAATGTCGGCGATACGCCACAGACGACACGCCCTCTGATGGGCGCCAGTGTTTCTTAATTCCAACTCATCGAGACTTTGCAAGAGACTGCTCAGAACATGCTCTCTTTGTATTATACTTTTTTGATGATTTTGCATTTCGATATGACATAACGGTAAATATTGCAATGACTTGATCTACCTTATCCAGGACGTCTCCTAGAACAAAGAATGCCAGCCCCACACCGATACAGGACGGCAAACGCCTTCAAGAAGACCCTGCTCAAGGTATAGTTGTACTATATTATGCACCAGCCATGTGAAACTGAACGGAGAATACTGAACTATTTCAGAACGAAGAAGAGATCAGTACAGTAATCTGGACATTAGGCTTCACCAAACTGCAAACCAAATTGACGGTGTTTCCTGGCGTCCCGATATAGAACCCACAAATTGTACTGCTTCAACGACTCAAAACAGAAGCGGAGGTTTCAGCTGGCATGGCTCGACAAATACCCATGGCTCGGCTATCCGCGGTGTGAGGGTACATTTGTCGTGTTTGTGTAGTATGTTGCCGCCCTGAAGTTGGCAAAGGCCATCACACGTCCGCTGGTGCGCTCGTGTCCAGACCTTGCCAAAACTGAAAGCACGCATTAGAAATATTTGAGTCTCACCAGAAAACGGGTACCATCGGGAATGTCAACTGGGAGCTGATTGTTTTATAAAGCATTCTCTAGTGGTGCGCGTAGTGTGGTTGACCAGATCGATAGCGCAGAGTGTTGCAGATAAATGAAAACAGAAAGCGAATGGCCCATATAGTCGACAGAATATTTTTTGTGGAAGACAAGGTCTGTCTCTCGTGGCCACATGGTCTCAGCACAGTCCCATCAGAAAATGAAGGCAAGTTCAGAGCATTGCTACGTTTGCGGAGTGTCTCATATTTAAGTCCGACAGTTCAGAATGAGATAATTGAAATCTGCAAAACTCTCATAAGAGATGTAACTTAGCAACGTTGCTTGTTGGGCGAGTTGGAACGAGTCAGTCATAGCGTAGTTTAGCGCAAAAACAGGCAACAGACGAGTGAGAGGACAAGGGAACAGCGCATTCTTCCAACTAAAGTTTATTGGATTGGGACGCATGTATATTTTATACACGCAGGGAAAGCAAGAAAAAAAAAAACCAAGAAGTAAAAACCAAGAAGTAAAAACTTATCGGCACTTTTATTCTTTTCACCTTTCGGTTTTACTTCTTGGTTTTTTTCTTTTCTTGCTTTCCCTGCGTGTATATATACATGCGTCCCAATCCAATAAACTTTAGTTGGAAGAATGCGCTGTGTCCTTGTCCTCTCACTCGTCTGTTGCCTGTTTTTTGCGCTAAACTACGCTATGACTCATAAGAGAGAACGTCGTTGCGAAAATTAACAATGCAGGTTGATTTTCTGTACTCGCGGATGAAACAACAGATATTGCTAGTATGAACAGCTTACAACATGTGCCCGCTACTTGGACAAGGAAAGCAACCAGATTGAGGAAGTGTTTTACGGTTTTGTTCCCGTACATGACCAAAGCGGCCGCAACAAGCTTGCAGCGGAATCATAAAATTTTAGTAAGCATTGGGATTGACATGACCAAACTTCGCGGGCAGGTTACGATGGCGCCAGTTCGATGGCTGGAAAAGCAAATGGTGTGCAAGCTGCAGTTCGCGAGATGTACCCGAATGCGCTGTACACGCACTGTGCCAGCCACAGTTTAAACCTAGTGCTTTGCGCTGCCTGTTCTGTAGCGGACATTAGAAAATGATTCGGAACAGTAAAGGAGACTGCGAAATTTTCCCGAAAGTCCGCAAGCCGATCAAACGTTTTGCGTGAAAAGATTGCTGATATGCGTTCTGAGTCTAGGCGCAAGCGGCTTCTCGGATTGTGCGAGACCCGCTGGGTCGAGAAACATGACGCGCTTCTTTCTTTTGTTTGCCTGTTTGACCCTGTCATTGCAGCGCTTACTGAAATTAAATCAAATGAGAGCCACGACAAGGCCAACAACCTGATGTGTGCATTGCTGTCACCATTATTCATTGTAGGCCTCCATGTCGCAGATCATCGGTGCTGACAGTGACTTTGCCTTTATCGAGAAAACTCCAGGCAAAGAACGCAGACATGTGCTCGGCCATTGAGCACATCGATGTGTGCAACGCACCATTCAGAATTATAGAACAACTCCGAAGCGTTCTTGAGAACGTATTCTTCAAGGCTCAAGAGCGTGCAGACCAGCCAAACGTCGAAATAGCTAGGCCACGAACAAGCCGCAAACAACATCGCGGAAATGCTCCCGCAGAAAGTGCAGACGAATATTTCCGCAAATCCGTCTACATACCTTTATTGATTTTATACTTTCTCAGTTAGACCAGCGTTTTGAGAAGCACAGGTCATTATAATGGAAAGCTTTCGTGTATTGATTCCTGCAGCAGTTCCACTATCACATGAGTTCCGCCTCAGGGAGGCAAATGAACTAATGCTTGCGTTTGCCGAGGATGTGGATGAGATTTCATCTCTGGGTCAATTTGAGCTCTGGTGGACGAAGTGGGAGGCAACAGCACCAAGCCTACGCCCTAGCGTAGCTTGATTCCTTGATTCCTTCTTCACTGCGACAGCAGCACTTTTATCCTAGCATTCATAAGTTGCTGCAAATACTGGTAACACTCCCTCTAACCACCGCCACAGCAGAAAGGTCGTTCTAAAGTTTAAGGAGGCTAAAAACTTATCTGCGCTCTACAATGTCCGAAGAGCGCCTGGTCGGCCTAGCGCTCCTGTACTCTCGCAGGGATGTAAACACTAGCCACAGTGATGTTATTGATCGCTTCGCGAAGACTCCCGTCGTTTGGCTTTGTTCTATAAGTTCTCATTGGAGATAGCACGCGTATACTCTGCAAATACTTTAATAAAAAGAACTGTCAAACTTATTGCAATTTTTAAATGTCGGATCATCCTGCAGATATGTGTTGTGCTGATTGTAAATTTTGTGCTGCCATGTTTTATGATCTATTTAGATGATGTACTGTTATACAAGTGTCTGTTTATCAAATATTGTCATTACCTCTAAGAAAAACCATCGCATTTGCTAACGCAAGACCTTTCACTAACATCTTTTGCTAAAGTTTATTCTACACACATTTTGTTTTTTCGTCAGGAGTAACCATATATCCAGATTATAGATTTTCCTCGAGTTTATGCTTTACTAGCGGTTTGAATTGTCAAGTGTTATGTTGTTTTTTTTTCTCTCTCAGTTGTCTGTCTTAATGGACAGCTTTAGTACCCAGTTTCTGTACGTGTATATCGCATCTTTTCGTGGCACATAACTATTTGTATTTCCGCTGTGTATATTGTATTGTATTTCCGCTTTCATTCATTTTCTGAAGCTTAATTTGTTATCATTACCGCCTCCCCTCACCAACTTGGCTGTAAAGCCCTTATGAGCGTTGTGAATGATTTAAATATGACTTTCCAGTTAATTTATGAGCGTGATCTTCTCCTTTACGACGTCTAGATTTATCGAAAACTCTGATTGCACTGCTTAACTGACATCTGATGTAAGGTGTGAGAAAAAAAAAATGTTTCAGTTATTGTTTTAAAATATGCAGAAAATAACCGTGCTCTCAGTCCCCCTCTCTTTCATAATTATGATGTTCGTGAGAGTGTTTTACGTTGGTAGTCGTGCGAGATTATTGTTTGTATGAAGAATTGCTTGTACGCATCTTTCCTCGTATGCATTTTTAAAGGTGAAACCGGTGCTACGCATCAGGTACCTGCAGGTTCATGTTCACAGTGCCCAATGACCCCCAATTCATCTTACGTTCGATGCTCATGTACGGACCTACAGAACAGTTGCATGTACGAAATGTATATTTTTTTATTGCATTTCAATAAAAACAACGAAGCAGAAAATCTTTATTGCAGTCTGTCATTTTCTTGTTGGTAGCATACACCCTCATATATAATGTACACGTTGTATGAAGCAAGCAACTGCATGAAATGTAGTCCGCGTAACGTTTGCTTGAACAAGGTGTCTGCGCGCATCACGTGCGCGGATTTGCACGATGCGGAATGGCAATTTTGTCTAGTTTAACACAGCTATTCGCCTGAAGCTATGTAACCATAATAATAGACGCCGAACAGAGGACTGAAAAGTTCTTGAAAGCCACCTGGTAGGCGTATTGAATTTCAGCCCCCCCCCCCCCCCCGAAAAAAAATCAAAAATCCTGGCTACGCGCCTGCCTACAACCGTAACTGACTTTCACAATGCGAGAGGACAGCGAGTAACCATTACTGTAGTCGCTGCGTGCGTGCGCCGAGTTAGGTACTGACCCAAGCAACATTGGTCGACTGCCGACGATTGGCTGATCACTGGGAAATAGCCGGCAGCCGACTTCACTGACCACCAGGCATCCGAAAGGGTCGGCCGGAGGTGCGCGCCAGCTAAGT